>NW_023601322.1:52919725-53017169 GCF_014898055.3 Talpa occidentalis
TGATTTCTTCTTCTTCAGATTTATTGTTTGTGTATAGGAAGGCTACTGACTTTTGCATGTTGATTTTGTATCCTGCCACTTTACTGAACTGATTGATGAGTTGAATTAGTTTTTCTGTGGAGTTTTTGGGGTTCTCTATGTATATTATCATATCATCTGCAAATAGTGATAGTTTGACTTCTTCTTTTCCTATTTGGATTCCTTGTATGTCTTTCTCTTGTCTTATTGCCCTGGCTAGGACTTCCAGTATTATATTGAAAAGCAGTGGTGAGAGTGGGCATTCTTGTCTTGTTCCAGATCTTAATGGAAATGCTTTCAGCTTTTCACCATTGAGAATGATACTGGCTGTTGGCTTGTCATATATGGCCTTTATGGTGTTGAGGTATGTTCCTTGTATCCCAAGAATTTCAAGAGCTTTTATCATGAATGGGTGTTGCACTTTGTTGAAAGCTTTCTCAGCATCTATTGATATTATCATATGGTTTTTATATTTCTTTTTGTTGATGTGTTGGATAATGTTGATTGATTTTCGGATGTTGAACCATCCTTATGTCCCTGGCATGAATCATACTTGGTCATGGTGAATTATCTTATGGATACATTGTTGGTTTCTGATAGCTACAATTTTATTGAGGATTTTTGCATCAGTGTTCATTAGGGAGATTGGCCTGTAGTTTTCCTTTTTTGTGTTGTCCTTGTTCAGTTTTGGTATTAGTATAATGTTGGCTTCATAGAACATGTTTGGTATTGTCCCTTCTTTCTCAATTTTTTGGAAGAGTTTGTGAAGGATAGGCACTAATTCGTCTCTGAATGTTTGGTAGAATTCATTTGTAAATCCATCAGGTCCTGGGCTTTTGTTGGGGAGGTTTTTGATTACCATTTCAATTTTGCTGCTTGTAATTGGTCTGTTTAGGTGTTCTATTTCTTCTTTATGTAGCTTTGGGTGATTGTAGAGTTGTAGGAATTTGTTCATTTCCTCTAGATTGTTGAACTTGTTTCCATATAGCTGTTCATAGTAGTTTCTGATTATTCTTTTGATTTCTGCTGTGTCCGTTGTGATTTCTCCTCTTTCATTTATGATCCTATTTATTTGTGCTTTCTCCCTTTTTTCCTTTGTTAGCCTGTCTAGGGTTTGTCTATTTTATTTATTTTTTTTCGAAGAACCACCTCTTGGTTTCATTGATCTTTTGGATTGTCTTTTTAGTTTCAATTTCATTTATTTCTGCTTTGGTTTTTACTATTTCTTTTCTTCTACTGGTTTTGGGTTTTTTTTTGTTGTTCTTTTTCTAGATATTTGATCTTCGAGATTAGGTTGTTTCTTTGAGTTCTTTCTTGTTTCTTGATGTGAGCCTCTTGCTATATTTTTCCTCTTATTACTGCTTTTGATGCATGCCATACATTTAGGATATTGGTGTCCTCCTTGTCATTCAATTAAAAGAATTTTTTTAATTTCTTCTTTGATCTCCTCGTTAGTCCAGTGGTCTTCCAGAAGTGTGGTTTTCAATCTCCATGAGGTGGGAGAGTTCCTTGCCTTTTTTTTATGGTTTATTTGTAGTTTGATGCCTTCATGGTCAGAAAAGATGGTTGGTATGATTTCAATCTTGGTGTATCTGTTGATGTTTGTCTTGTGTCCCAGTATGTGATCAGTCCTGGAGAATGATCCATGTGCGCTTGAGAACAATGTGTACTCAGATTTTTTTGGGTTTAGTGTTCTATAGATGTCTGTTAAGCCCAAGCGCTCTAGATCCTTATTTAGAGCTTTAGTGTCTTTACTTATTTTTTGTCTCGTTGATCTATCCATTGTTGATAGTGGTGTGTTGAAGTCTTCCACTACAGATGTGTTTTCTCTGATGTCTGTTTTCAGAGATGGCAACAGTTGTCTGATATATTTTGGTGCTCCTTCATTTGGTGAATGTATGTTAATGAATGTTACTTCTTCTTGAAGTATTGTCCCCTTGAGCATAATATAGTGACCCTTGGGGTCTCTTTTTATCTTTTTGAGTTTGAAATCTGTTTTATCTGATATAAGTATAGCTGTTCTTGCTTTGTTTTTAGGTCCATTTGTTTGTAGAATTGTTTTCCATCCTTTAACTTTGAGTCTATTTTTATCTTTTGTAGCTAAATGTGTTTCCTGGAGACAGCAAAAGGTTGGGTTTTGTTTCTTAATCCAACCTGTGACTCTTTGTCTTTTTATTGAAGAGTTTAGTCCATTTACATTTAGAGTTAATATTGATATGTTAGCATCTGTTTTTGCCATTGTGTTTGTCTTTCCTTTGATTTTATTTATTTATTTATTTTTTTAATAACTTTTTTTGGCCTTCTTTCGTTGTTATTCGTCCCTCTGAGGTTCTGGCTTTAGAACTCCTTTTTTGGAGTGGGAGTTTAGGCTTAATGAAATTCCAGAGTTTCTGTTTGTCTGGGAAGGTCCTTATTCTTTCTTCATTGAGGAAGGAGAGCTTTGGGGGATAGAGTATTCTTGGTTGGCATCTGTTTTCTTGGAGGCTGTTGACTATGTCCCTCCAGTCTCTCCTTGCCTGTAGTGTTTCTTCGGAGAAGTCTGATGTCAGCCTGATTCGTTTTCCTTTGAATGTTATCTGTTTCTTCCCTCTTGTCAGCTTCATTATTTTTTCCTTGTCCTGGCTTCTTGGGAGCTTCACTATTATGTGTCTTGCTGTATTTTTCTTTTCATTGTGGAAGTTTGGTGGTGTTCTTGCTTCCTGTATATCAATTTTCAGCTCCTTCTTCACGTTTGGGAAGTTCTCTTCAATTTTCTCCTTGAATATTTTCTCTGTTCCTACAACTCTCTCCTCTTCTTCTTGGATTCCTATAACTCTTATATTTCCTTTCCTCATGGAGTCAGATAGTTCCTGAAGTCTTTCTTTGGTCTTTTTCCTTTATACTTCTCTTTCCTTTTCTGTTTTGGTTCTTTTTATTTCTGTGTCTTCAAGTGTACTTATTTGTTCTTCCATTTCATCTATTCTGCTTTCATTGCTTTTCCCAGAGTTCTTTAGCGCCTCCATTAATTCTTTGATCTCCTGCTTTTCTTTTACTTCCCTCTTTAGGGACTCAATTTCATTCTTCTGATCGTTGATTATTTTTCCCTTATCATTGTTTTTCTTTATGACTTCTGTCAGTTTTTTAATCATGGCAATTTTAAATTCTCTTTCTGAAAGGCTCAGAAGTTCTTCCAAGTTACTGTCGTTGCAATCTGGGGGGTCGTTTTCTTTTTGTGGTGTGCTTTTTTCCTGAGGAGTTGCTGGGTTGCGTGTGGTTTTTCTACTCCCTACTGTCTGTTTTCTAATTTGCTGTATGCATTGGGACACTGTGTTGCTGGTACTGGCCGGCATCTTGCATGAACTTCCCTGCTCACCTCTGGCTCTTCCAGGAGCCATCTGCCGGTTTCAAGCAGGCTTTATTGAAGAAAGGTCCCTGTTTTAAAAAGGCGATGCGGTTTCGCACTCCTCTGCATTCCTGGTCTGCCCCGGCGGTGGGTTCCTGCTCCCTCTCTGGTCTCGGACTGCAGGCCAGAAGGGGCCTGGCATGGGCGAACTTCCTAGCTCACCTCTGGCTCCTCCGGGAGCCTTCTGCCGGTTTCAAGCTGTGTTTACTGAAGAAATGTCCCTGTTCTAAAATGGCGATGCAGGATGCACTCCCTGTGCGCCTGGTCTCTCCAGATACATTTTGATTTCTCCTTTGATTTCTTCAATTACCCAGTAGTTGTTCAGTGGCATGTTGTTTAGTGTCCTTGTATTTGTAGTTTTTCCATTTTTCTTCTTATAGTTAATTTCTAATTTCATATGATTGTGGTTGGAGAATATATTTAGTATGATTTTTACTTTAAAAAAAATTGAGATTTGTTTTGTGTTCCACCATGTGATCTGTCCTTGAAAATGTTCTATATGCACTTGAGAAGAATGTATATTCTGCTGTTTTGGGATGGAATATCCAGTATATATCTGTTTTGTCCATTTGATATAATGTATCATTTGAAAGACTGATTTTTTTAATAAATAATCCATCCAAAGTCCTCTACTATAACATTATTGTGTTACTATCAGTTTCTCTTTTTAGTTCTGTTAATGTTGCTTTACAAATCTTGGTGCGCCTATGTTGGGTTTATGTATGTCAATGACATATTTTCTTGATGGATGGCACCCTTTTCTTTATATAATCTTTGTTTTCTTTTATTACAGTGTTTGTTTTGAGGTCTGTTTTGTCGTATATGTATATAGTTGTCCTAGCTTTCTTTTCAACTCTATATACGTGGAATATTTTCCCCCATACACATTTATTTTAAGTCTGCTAGTGTACTTATCTCTGGAGTGAGTCTCTTATGGGTAACATATAGTTGGATCTTGTTTTTAATCTGTTCAGCCACTCTGTGTCTTTTGATTGGAGCATTTAGTCCATTTACATTTATAGTGATAATTGATATATATGTACTCATTGCCATTTTCCTAGTTCATTTCTGGTTGTATTAATTGTTCCTATCTGTTTCTTTCTTATTTTATACTCTTCCTTTGAGGTTGTATGTTTTTCTTTAATAGTATGTTTAGGTTCTTTTCTCATCTTATTTTGTATTTTTCTTAATATTTTTTACCTTGTGGTTACTATAAAGTTAAAAAATAAGATCTTTTCTGTATATATTTGTCTGAATTGATCAATATAACCTCTGGTACTTGTATTTTTAATATATTCCTAAAATTTTTATGTTACTCTCCCTTATGTTTTTGGTGTTTTATTTTACATCTTTATATTATATATTTTTCTTGACTGAAACTGTATTGAGTTGATCACAACTTATATTTGGATACATTTCAGAACTGGGCATTTCCTCCCCCTCCCCCCCGCTCATATATTTTTTTCATTTTAAAAATTTATTTATATATATTTTACATTATTTTTCTTTCTTTCTTTGTTTTTTTTTTTAATTTTTTGCTTTCTTTTCTCAGTTGTAGTCCCCATAGAATTTCCACCACCAGTTCACATGTTCTATATATTTTTTATCTTATTTAACATCTTTCTATTTCTCCTTTGACTCGATGTATTTTTAGTTAATTTTTACTACTGTCATCCCATTATAAATATTCTGCCCACTATTTTTACTGAGTACTTTTTAAATTAAGGTTCTTTCCCCCCTTTCTGTTCTTTCTTTTATTTAGTGGCTTTCCTTTTCAGCTTAGAATTGTCTCTTTAGTATTCCTTGCAATATCAACTTAGTAATGGTAAATTCCCTCTGTTTTTGCTTGTGTGGAAATCTCTTGACCTTTCCTTCAAATCTTAATGACAGTCTTGCTGGCTATAGTATTCTTGGTTGAATGTTTATTTTGAGCATGCCATGTCACTGTCTTCTGGCTTGCAATGTTTCTGTTGAGAAGCTTGTTAATAGCATTATAAGGTTTCTCTTGTATGTGACATTATGCTTTTCTCTAGCTGCTTTTAAGGTCCTCTCTATATTTAATTTCTGCCATTTTAATTGTAATATTTCTTTTTTTTAAAGATATTTATTTATTTATTTATACAAACAAATGGCAATGAGTACAGTCAGAAGCGCAGGAGGGTGAGAGAATTTACCAGAGCCAGAGCGGGGAGCAGAGCAGGCAGAAGGACCGAAGTACACTGCTGAGGAGAGCAGTGGGCAGCAAGAGAGGTCTGCGCGCCATGTGGGACCCTCTTCCAGTGGCCGGGGAGCAGCTGGGGATCGAACCGGCGCTGCAGAGGCTGCACGCAGCTTCGCAACCCAGTGCTCAACCGCTGTGCCACCGGGGAGGCCCTGTAATATTTCTTGTGTGTATCTCTGGATTCCTTTTTTTTGAGAACTTTCTTGATTTCTTGTACCTGAATGAATGTCTGTTTGCGTTCCCCATTTCTGGAATTTCTCAGTGATTATTTGATTAAATATTTTTTCTGTCCCTTTCTCTCTTCTTGTGGAAACCTTGTAATGTGAATTTTGCTCCTTTTCATGTGAGAGGTCTCTTAAGTTCTCTTCATTTTTTAAAATTCTTTTTTAATTTGCTGCTTTCTACAGTTGGTTTCTGTTGCTTTGCCTTCCAACCCACTATTCATTTCTCTGCTTTATCCAGTTTACTCTTGGACCCCTTTATTGTATTTTATACTTCTGTTGTTGTTTTCTTCAACTCATTGACTTATGTTTGGAGGTTCCTTAATTTCTTAGTTCATCCATTCTTTTCATGACATTGTGAGCATCTTTTTTTTTTGAAACTTTTTTTTAAGATTTTTTATTTATTTTTATATAAGAGCTGGGGTACAGGCCAGAGGTGTGGGAGGGTGAGAGGATTCACCAGAGACAGAGCAGGGAGGAGAACAGGCAGATGACAGAAATACACTGCTGAGGTGAGCAGCGGGCGCGACAGGAGAGGTCTGCTGCGCTATGTAGGATTCTCGCCAGCTGGCAGTGATCGAACTGGCACTGCAGAGGCTGTGGACAGCTTCACAGTGCAGCGCTCAACCCACTGCGCCACCAGGGATGTCCCCATTGTGAGCATCTTTATAATCTTGACCTTGAATTTTTCCTCAGGTGGTTTGCATATCTTCATTTCTTTGGGTTCTTTTCCCAGAATTTTAATATTTTAATTTTTCATTTAGGGAGTGATATGTTTCATCATTTTATCTAGTTGTCTTTGTTTACCTCTATGTTTTTGCCGCATAACTACCTGTCCAGTACTCAGGGCTTGGTATTATGCCAGTGATGATGTCACATGATGTCCAGAGCACTGTATTCCTGGCTCCCCAAGTTAGGGACTCCAGGTGTATCCATTCTGTTTGTTGCATCCACCTACATTTTTGCAGGGAAGTTCTATGGATAGGTTTTGTTAGTCTTGCTAGGTGGTGGCATTTTTGTTGCATTGGATCCTGCCTTGGTGAGTGACTGCATGAAGTTATTGTGGTACGTGTAGTCTGCACACCATAGTGGTGTTCACTGGGCCAGCAGAAGTGCATAGTACCAAGAGTAGCCTATGGTGTCAACTGCTGGAGGCATGCCCCTTAGTGAGCTAGCTTTCAGGAGGTGAGCTGGACTAGTTGGAGTGCTGAAGGTGCTTTTAGTATGTGTCTTATGGGTCTGTTTGCTGGAGCCTGTGGGTGTACCTTAGGCCTAAAGGCAGGCCCTTGCAGGTGAAACTGGATTTTGGGTATGGCTAGAAGTGCTCAACTGGGGCCTGTGAATCTGGGCCTGGTAGGCACAGTAGGTCTCATGGGCACAGCAGGTCTTACAGGTGCATAGGCTGTAAGTACAGTTAACTTGCTTTATAGTTTTGGGGGACACTATATAGTTTTTGGGGATACAACCCCAGAAAAAGTCTATCAGGCAGTTGTTGTATACAGTATGGCCCATAACCAGTGTGGCTATGTTTGTTGCTATTAATTGATTGAATGTCATTTTAAAGAGCAGGGGCAAGTACGGGTGAGAAAAGTTTCCGTAATGGTCCTGTACAACTGATGTCTTTCCAATGCAGCTGATGTCTTTCCAGGGCAGACAACATACCTCACAGTCCTGCCAGATGGCTATTCTGCATTATGTGGCTGAGGAAAGGGTAGGGCCTGGAGATGTTGGATGTCTTTCCAGATCCCCAGAGTTGCAGCCTCAGAGTAGGCCTTGCTACTGTTTTAAAAGGGAGTTCTCAGGACACCAGACACACCCATATTTAATCATAAGTACAACAGCATTTTGAATGATTTTTGAAGTGTTTACCATTGTGTAATTATATAGCATCCCTTTAAGAGTGTAGCTAATTTAGAATGTACTTATTTTCATAAATATCCACAGCCCAAATTACATTCTTGGGTAGAAAGTTCTTTAACTTGTGTTTTATATTAGACACTGTACTGTTTTCATTCTATTAAAAGTTGTGATGAACATTAAGCACTGTTTAGTACTTTTCTCTGCATATGTCTGTGCTTAGGATTCTGTGAAATAATTTCTCTATAGCTTTTCCTTCTTCAAAGACTAGAATCTGACTGATTTTTGTCTATAATGCTTCCCAAGATGAATTTCTGAAAAAAAGGTTTTTGAAGACTATCTGAAGAAAACACATGTGCTGTTTTAGAAAAGCATTTAAAATATAATCTTCCTGAATCTGAAAGATACGGAGGTGCCTTATAAATAGACCTGAATATTTCAAGTTTTAGGCAGATGTTGCCAATTTATCTGTACAATGACTTGAGATCTCTCTTTTCATATACCTAATTTAAAGCTGATTTTCAGAGCAGAAACTGGGGGTTATTCTGCCTCCCTCCCTCTCTGCACATCTTGTCTCTTCAAAACCAAGTCTCATAATTTTCCTTCTACTTTTTCTCATCATTTTTTTCTCTAAACCTATAGTTACAGTATATTCTAATCTCTAGTTAAATACTACTTTATAGTTAAATACTAATATAGTTAGTATTTCTTGTTTGAATTTTTGTAACAGCCTCCAAACAAATTGCTCTGCCGTCAACCTTCCTTTTTCCTCAAGTGAAAGGAGAATGTCCTGCTTATATGTCCTTTCCTTTGCTTTAAAACAAAGGGTCTCAGACTTCATTCAGTATATATTTAGATTCTTGTGGAGGGCTCCTTATAATCCAGAGATTCCAAAGTCAGATACCTGGGGTTGTTCTGCCTCCCTCCTTTCTTTATGCACATCTGATTTGGTAGTTTCTGATTTGGAAGGTGTAGAGTGGAGCCTGAGACTTTGCATTCTTGCCAGTTCCCAGGGTGCTGATGTTCCTGGTCTGGGACCCTCTGAGAACTCCCTGGCTGGCACAGTTGACCTGTCACTGCCTTGCTTCAAAAGGTAAATGAAAGACCTGCCTGTGTGGCCACAGGGTCACAGCAGCCTGGTCTAGGCCTCTGCCTCTAGCACCCTCTCCCTCTGCTCCCCATTTCACCCCTGCCTGGAATCCTCTCCTCCCCTCTTGGCCTGCAAGAATATCCCCTGGCGAGGTGAGCACTTTTCTGGGCTCATTTCATCTTCATCCTGTTGAGGCATGTAACAGGAGTGAATCTGTCAAGCGCACAGGAGCAAGCATGCTGCATCTCTGTGGGTCCAGAGCAGTTAGATCTTACTTGACTCCTGCCTAACTAAGAAAGGGGAGGTAGCTTGTATCAATTATTTGGAGATGAGGTGTGTACCCCAGGACTCATAACTCACTCTCCTCCCCTTGCTTTATTGTTGATGGGTCCTGGTGATGGGTCCCTCAGTGAGGGTCTGCTGAAGTCACCCCAGATATAGGTGGGGCCCACATTGTTAGCCCTGGAGAACCCTTAGTCTGCTCCCCTGAGCACTGTCCTCTATGAAGAGCTACTCCTCCTGTTTCCATTTCCTCCATCTCTGTGGCTGCTGCCCTCTCCTCTAGCCTCTATCCCCTGGGCCTCCTTTCTCATTCCCTCACATAGAACTGTTCAATTTGGGTTTAGACTTCTGTTTTTCAAATACTTGTATTTTTGAGAGTTATTTGGGGAATTTGTTAAAAATTCATATTCCTAGACCCCTCCACAGGAGATTCTGACTTAGGGGAGCTGATATGGCCCCCAGGAGTGTGGTTTTAGTCAGAACACTGGCACTTTTTTTGTGGTTGTTCCGTAGGCCGTGAGAGAGAGGCGCTTGCCCGGGTCCCCTCCCCTCTGGATCTGGGAACTGAAAAGCCATTTGCCACATAAATAGTATTGATCAGTCATTCTGCTGCCAGGTTCCAGATTCATGGCTGGACTGTGGACTACTTGAGGGTAGGGTATAGCTCTCTTCATCTTGCACATGGCCTGTGCCCTGCTCTTGTACTGATGTAATAAACCAAGGAAGGCACCAAACTCCGGGCTTTGTTTTTTCTTTTAAAAAACAATCCCTTCATTCATTGATTTTTACTATATACTTGTAATGCTTTATAAGTTGCAAATACTTTCACATACAATGTTTCATTAATTCTTCTAACAACCCAGTGAAGTACTTAAATTACCTCATGATGAGAACTGTTAGTAGCTCAGGTGTTAAATTAAAATGCACATATGTGTGCATCTTTAAAAGAGGGATTCTCAAGCAAGATCCATGGGTCTTGGGGACTAAGTAAGGGGTATTAATAACATTTCCTGCACAGTCACAAATATACATATGTAATTGTATATAGATACACACTTTTATTTTGCTGTGTACTTTTAAATTGTTAGAGAAATGTTTGGGGTGGTAGCTCAGGAGAACAAGGATGGTTTTATCAGGATTTAAGACTTTCCAGGAGAGAGTAGGTACAGTTGTGCACTTACTGAGAGCAACCTGTGTGTTGCTCACCTGCTCAAGTTGGGCAGTCTGCTTTGGCTGAAATCTAGCACTATATATCACATCCTGCCCTTCAGCTTGGTCTTCCCTTGCCATGAGCTTGAGATGAACAGACTTTTCACTTCAGACATTGTCTGCAGTTCAGCTACTTCATTGTTCCTTCTCATCTTTTGCTTTTTGAGAAGCTGATATCTGAGGTAGGGGCATCTCACTTACGTTGACTTACTGGAGACCACTGATGCATGAGCATTGTCTCATAGCTCTCCTGGGCATCATAACAGCCTGCTCTGACTGAGCAGACTGAGCAGACTGAGCAGACTGAGTCACTGTCCTTTCTGAGTTTGATTTAAGGTAATGTGTGAACCTACGCATTCTTTCATCAGTTTTTTTTTTCTTTTTAATTCTTGTACTCTGTTACAATGTTCATGGAGAGATTATCCTTCTAGGGCTAAGATCACAGTATTAATGCTGATTTCCTTTGTTTACATGATCACGTGGCAGAGTATCTTGAATCTCAGTTGTTGGATTGCAGACAGTGCTGACTCTTTGCCTTTCCTCTCAGTGCATCTCTTCCCTGAACTTCATTTTCCTCCTTCATCCCTCCCCTCCTTCCATTTGATCCCGTTCTCCTCTTAACTTGGCCCTTAATCTTTTTTTTTTTTTTTTTTTTTTTATAGAGGCATGTTTTTATTTATTTATTTATTATATTTGTTTGTTTGTTTTGTTTATACATGCACTGGGTACAGTCAGAAGCGCGGGAGGGTGAGAGAATTCACCAGAGCCAGAGCGGGGAGCAGAGCAGGCAGAAGGACCGAAGCACACTGCTGAGGGGAGCAGCGGGTGGCAGGAGAGGTCTGCGCACCATGTGGGATCCTCTTCCGGGGCCGGGGAGCAGCCGGGGATCGAACCGGCGCCACGGAGGCTGTGGGCAGCTTCGCAACCCAGTGCTCAACCGCTGCGCCACCGGGGAGGCCCCATTGGCCCTTAATCTTTCCCCTTCCCGAGCCCGCCTGGTCCTAGCAGCCACTGCCATTGGCAAGTTGGCCAACCATCTTGTGTGTTATGGTCTTGTGTTGTAATTATTTTCCTTATTGTGCTTCCCACAAAACTTCCAGTTATTTGAATTGCTCTGCTGTTTGGAGTCTGGCTAAATGGGACTATATTTCATCTGAAAAGCTTAAATGGTGGTGCTTATTGGGCTTTCTCTGCATGTCTGCTTTTACTGTTGAAGACACTGAGGAAGGAAGATAATTTAATAAGTCATTGGATGCAAAATGTTGTCCTTTCAAAATGAATTTTCTGTCTGGTACTTTGTAGCTGGTGCAGAACACACATATTGCATCCTGGCATTTGTTTGGCTTCCCTTGTAAGGTAGTGTTGCTGCACAAAATTCACCAAGCTCTTTCCCTTTTGGCTTCCCTTTCATTTACCTATGTGGTTAATTTTAGATTGTATTACTTTATTAAAGGTTACAAAATAAAACCCTGAAATATTTAGACGCTATGCAGCATATATTGTAAATCTATAAAAATTCTTAACAAAGTTAGTGGTTTGGAAGGATTTTCATAAGTCCTTCAGCAAACAGGTAGTAAATTCCTAAAAATAGCTAAACTTTGGCTTATAACAAGGTCATTGTTTGTCAGTGTCCATGTTTTTAAAACGTTCCATGACTGGGTGGAGGAAATGATTCTGAGGCAATGCAGTGATTTTAAAAATAAAGATAATATATTGATATTTACATTATTTGCCAAGGATTGGTTTCCTTTCTTCCAACTATCCTTCCAACTTTTTACCCCACTTCTGAGTAAATTGGACAATGTGAAAAACTAGAAAGTGAGCTTTGCTTTTTTTTTTTTTTTTTTTTTGGTTGAAATTGGTTTTGCAGAAATGGAAATTTGGCAGCAAGTTTGGAAACTAGCAAATCAGTTTACAATGTTCTGTGCTTCTTAGTTTAATGAAACCCCAAGAATGGGGAAAGATCACATAACTTCAAGTAAGAGAAGGCTATGTTAGTGTAGCTTTATCCTTCTTGAAAAGTTTTTTACCATTATGAATTTAGTAACATGTAGAAGGGCATGTCCAGACTTTTGTTGGTTAATAGTGGCATGCAAATGGGTAGAGTTTCGACTGCAATGGTTATTATTTTATGAGCTCATGGAGAAAATGCTGGGAAATATTTACTAAGAATATTGTAAAATAAAGAGGAAATTGCTAATTAAAAAAAAAAGAGCCAGCAATAAACCTGTGACCTAATGGAATGCAAGTATTTGGCTAATGATAATATTTGCAATCAGATGTGTTTCTGAACTTGAGCTCTAAGAAGGTAGTAGAAGCATATATCTAGTTTCAGTGAAAATGATCAATTAATGTGAAACTATTTGGAACATTTGTGTTCAAGTAAAATTATTTTGAAAGATGGTTTTATCATCAACACATGTTTTCCATCCTGCTGGACCCCTAGTGAGCCTCTTTGACATAACACAAGTCACTTTCAGTGTATCCAAGTTGGTAGTATGTGAGTTTCTTCCAAATAGATGCTCTCTTCTTTCTCATCCTTGAACAGTTTCTAGGACTGCCCTACTTTCCAGTGATTTCTGCATTTTTTTTACTCCCTCACTTGTGTGCTTTACGCCACTCTTTGCTGATGGCCTTTCCACCACTGCAGTTGATAGACTGCCATCACTGAAGCCCACATTAGCATGCATTGAATGTCACCCAAACAACCACTTCACAGCAAGTGCTCTCTGTTGAGGAGTCTGCTGTGTATTTGATACACATTGCTGAAGCATGGGGGAGGGCCACGCTGATCTATAAATGACCCAGGGCTGTCTAGAGTTTGTTACAGTCGCACGCCTTTGGTGTCTGGTGGGAGTTTGTTGGAAATCCAGAATCTTGGGGTATACTGCAGGCCTGTTGAGTTTGAATCTGCCCTGCTCTAGAGTTCATAGTTACGGATCTATTTTTATGGCCATTTATAAGTTTACCTAAGTATTGAAAGCCAAAGGAGAGATCCATTAGCAGTAGAAGGTGTCTCGCTAAACTATTTCAGAATATTCAATCCCAGACTTTATTTGAAAAGTTATGCACAGATAGTGCAGATTAGGTGTGTTCTGTTTGGCTCTAGCAGACAACAGTTAGCTACTTTTTGGCTAGTCTGCAAGTCTCACAGGGCTGTGCTGTAAGGAATCATCCTCATGTCTTGTTAGTCACTAGAACTTACTATTCCCTGCAATTTGGGAGGGGTAGGTGGACAAAGGGGATGGCTGATACTGTGGGATTATCAGTTTATTATGGTTATTAAATTAACTGTACCTTAATTATTTAAGTGCCTAGGCCAGTGTTTTAGAACTTCAGATCACAACTCATTGGCAGATCATGAAATTAAATTTATTAGGTTCCAACTAACACTAAAAAAGTGATGTGCAACAGAAGATAGAATGTAGCTTACATTGTAAGCCTAAATATTATTTCTGGAAAATCAAAAAGTTATAGATGTGATATATATATATATATGTATATATACAAACATATTTTGATATCATAACCCAGTCTCTATATATGTATAAGCACATATATGAAATTTTCATATATTTATATGTGTGTGTATAGATGTATGTATCTATACACACTTCTCATCAAAAATTACTACTATAATGGAGGAGTTACAGAGGCAGTATTAGAAGATTCAGTAATCCAGGGGTTTCATGGAAGATCAAGAATAGAAGTTTGTTATTGAGTCAAAAGTTTATCAAAATGACAAATACATATCAAGATATCAATTAATAGTAAACATTTTGCCAATCAAATGTTGGGAAGCAGGGTTCCATGGTTTTAAATCACTCTAGTTTCTATGAAACTATCATAATAGATTTAAATATTTTTTGTTGAGATAAGATTGGTTTCTGATACTGTTATGATTTAGAGGCATGGACCACACCCTTTAGGTATATATTACTACCCCCACACCCACAACCCAGGCACTAAAAATTCTCCACCATAACACTCCCTCCCAACTTTGCTCTCCTCTCCCCAGCTCCCCTTCTAGTAGCCTTTGTTCTATAGTCAAATTTTTAATTGGTTTTATCTGATCCTTTGTTTCTCATATTCCATGCATAAGTGACGTTTGTTTTTCTCCTTTTGACTTATTTTGCTTAGCATAGTCCCCTCCATTTCCATCCATGTTGTTGCAGAAGTCAAGAGTTTATTCATTTTATAGCTGGGAAATATTCCATTGTGTGTATTTAACACATCTTCGTAATCCACTCATGTCTTTGGGTACTTAGGTTGTTTCCATAGCTTGGCTATAGTAAATAGTTCTGCAGTGAACATGAGTGCATATATTCCTTCATTTTTATGTGCTTGCATTCTTGGGTAGATACTTAAGAGTAGAATTGTTAGATCATTTGGTATCTCTATTTTTAATATTTTGAAAAATCTCCATCCTGTTTTCCATAGGAGTTGGACCAGTCTACATTCCCAGCAACAGTGCATGAGTGTTCCTTTTCTCCATATCCTTGCTAATAACACTTCTTGTTTCTGATCTTTTTGATGTGGTAAGCCTAAATATTGTTTCTGGAAAATCAAAAAAAAGTTCTCACTTGTGTGAGACAGTATCTCATTGTGGTTTTGATTTGCATTTCCCTGATGATAAGTGAAGATGAGTGTTTTTTCATGTGCCTGTTGACCATCTGTATGTCTTCTTTGAAGAACTGCCTATTTAGCTCTTTTGCCCATTTTTTTGATTGGATTCTTTTTTTTTTTTTGAGTTGTATGAATTCTTTGTAAATCTTTGATGCCAGCCCTTTGTTGGCTGTATTGTGTGCATATATTTTCTTCCATTCAGTAGGGTCTTTTCTGATTTTAGTGATAGTTTCTTTTGCTCTGTAGAACTTTTTAGTTTGATGTAGTTTCAATTATTAATACTCTCTTTTGTTTTTCTTGCTATTGGAGATGAATCCACAAAGACATCCCTAAATCCTATGTTGTGGAGTATTTTGCCTATGTTTTCATCTCCATATTTTATGGTTTCTTGTCTTACAGTCAAGGCTTTTATCCATTTGGCTTAAGTTAGCTGTCCAATTTTCCCAGTACCATTTATTGAAGAAACTTTCCTTTTTCCAGTATATACTTTTGGTTCCTTTGTTTTAGATTATCTGTCCATATTGATGTGATTTTATTCTGGGCTCTCAATTCTCTTCCATTAGTCTGTGTGTATTTTTTTGTTCAAGTGCCATACTGTTTTGTGTAATGATTTTGTAACCTGCAATTTTGCTGAACTGATATTAGTGTTTCAATTAGTTTTTTAAGTGGAATCCTCAGGGTTTTCTATGTATATTATGTTGTTTGCAAATAATTAAAACTTTTATTTTTCCCCTCCAATTTAGATTTTAAGTCCTTCTCATTTAATTGCTCTAGCTAGACTTCTAATACCTTGTTGAATGATGATGGTGAAAGTAGACATCCTTGTCTTGTACCAGATCGTAGTGGAAAAGCTTCCAGTTTTTCACCATTGAGTATTAACTATGGGTTTGTTATATACGGCCTTTATTATGTGAGGATATTTTCCATCTGTCCCCATTTTTGAGGGTCTTTATCATAAGTGGATGCAGAATCTCATCAAATGCTTTCTCAGCATTTTTTGATATGATCATATGATTTATATCTTTCCTTTTGTTGATGAAGTGAATTACATTGATTTTTAGATGTTGAACCATCCCTGCAATAAATCCTACTTGGACATGATGTGTGATCCATTTATTGCATCGTTGAATTCAGTTTGCTAAGACTTTTATATCTATATTCATCAGAGAAATTGGTGTGTAATTTTCTTTTTTGTGGTATCTTTGTTATCATGGTAATTTTGGCCTCATAAACTGTGTTTCTCATTTTTTGGGAAGAGTTTGAGAACAGTAAGTATTAGTTCATCTTTGAAGGTTTGGTAGAACTTACTAGTGAAACTGGTCATAGACTTTTGTTTATTGGGAGACATTTGATTACTGTTTTAATTTCATTGCTTGTAGTTGATCTGTTCAGATACTCTGTTTCTTTTAGATTCAGTCTCTACTGGTTTTGTATTTCTAAGAATTTATCCATCTCTTCTAGGTTATTCAACTTATTAGCATACAGATTTTGTAGTGAACTCTTTTGATCCTCTCTATTCCTGAAGTGTCTGTTATAACTTCCCTTCTTTTGTTTCTGATTCTGTTTATGGCTCTCCCTTTTTTCCTTTGTGAGCCTGGCTAGAGATTTGTCTATTTTGTTTTATTCCCCAAAGAACCAGCTTTTGGTTTCATTAATCATTTGGACTTTTTGATTTCAGCTTAACTTATTTTATTCTAATTTTTAGTATTTTCTTCCTTTTACTTGTTTTTGTTTTCATTTGTTCACCTTTCAGTTTCCTTAAGGTGAGAGATAAGATTGTTTATTTGCACTTTTTCTTGTTTCTTGATTTGGGCTTGTGTTGCTATATAATTCCTTTGTACTGCTTTTGTTGTGTCCCATATGTTCTGGTAGCTTGTGTCTCTAGGTATTTTTAAATTTTTTCTTTGACTTTCTCATTAACCCAACTGTCATTCAGTAGTATGTTGTTTAATTTCCACATATTAGAAGTTTTTCCTGCTTTTTGTGGTTGATTTATAGATTGATACTTTTGTGACCAGGGAAGAAACTTGACATCATTTTAATCATGAATTTATTTTATGTCCCAGTATGTGGTCTATCCTGGAGAATGTCCCATGTGCACTTTAGAAAAATGTGTATTCAGCTTTTCTGAGGGCATATTCAGCTTTTCTATAGTGCTCTGAAAATCTCTGTTAAGCCCATGTGGTCTAATTCTTTGTTGAAAGCTATTGTTTCCTTGTTTATTTCCTGTTTGGTTTTCCATCAGTGAAAATGGGGTATTAAAGTCCCTATCCATTGTGTTGTTTCCAATAGCTGTTTTGAGATGATAATATTTACCTTATAAATTTTGATGCTCCTTTGTTTGGTGAATATATATTAATGAGTGTTATGTCTTCCTGATACATAGTTCCCTTCATTTTATAGTGTCCTTCCCTGTCTCTTGTTATCTCTTTTAGCTTGAATTGTAAATAATCTTATATAAATCTGATATAAATCTATTTTATCTGATATGGTTTTTCTCTGCCTTTCTTTTGGTTCCATTTACTTGGAGGATTTTTCCTCAGCCATTTACTCTGAACCTCTTTTATCTTTTAGCTCAGGTGTGTTTCCTGGAGATAGTAGAAAGTTGGGTTTGTTTTCTGATAAACCTGTGCCTTTTGATTGGTTAGCTCAGTCCATTTACATTTAGAGTGATTGTTGGTATTTGAAGATCTGCTACTGCTATTTTGCCTTTAGTTTTCTGGTTCTATCTATTTCCTTTTTCAATTCTTTGTGGATTTTATTCTCTTTGATTTTAATTTGAGTGCTCCTTTCTTTTTGGGAAAGTCTAGTCTTCACAAATTACTTCAGTTTCTGTTGTCTAAAAAGACCTTTATTTCTCCCTTATATTTGAAGGAAAGTCTTGAAGGATATGGTATTCTTGGCTGATGCTTTTTATATATTTTGTATTTTCATTCCATTTTCCCCTTGCCTGCAGTGTTTCTTCAGAGAAGTGAGATGTATGTCTGCTGGGATTACCATTATTTTTGCTTCTTCCTCTGAGCCTGCTTTAATATTCTGTGTCTTGAACTCTTGGAAGTTTCACTACTATAAGGCTTGGGGTAGATCTCTTTACATTGAGGTAACCAAGTATTCTTTAAGCCTCATCAACTTGTATATTTAGTTCCTTCTCCAGGCTTTGGAAGTTTTCCTCTTAATTTCTATAAGTAAATTCTCTGTTCTTGTCTCCCTTTCTTTGCCCCTCTGGAATACCTTTATTCTTATATTTCCTTTCCTTATAGAAAGGAAAGTGCTTCTTCATTTTCTTGTTTCTGTATTTCTTTTTTTCTCTTCCACCTGGATTCCTTATGCATTTACTTCTTCAAGGTCAGTGGCTCAGTCTTCCATTTGGTCTATTCTGCTGCCATAGCTCACTTCAGAATTTTAAAATCTCCTCTCTTGATCTTTTTACATCCTGTATCTCCATTATTTTCTCATAAAACTTCAGTTTCTATATTCTGTTGAGTAATCTCACTTCTTTGGATATTCATTTGTTTTTCTGAGTTTTCTTGTGTATATTTGATCAGCTTTTCTGAATTTTCTTCCATTCTTTTTTTTTTTTTTTTTTTTTGTGGTTGGATTCTGGAGATTTGTTTTCTCTGTATGTGGTGAAATATTCCCTTGAGGATTCAAGGTACATTATGTTGTATTTTTACTTCTTCCTGTTTTGTAGTTTTCTTCGTTGCTATTTATTTAATTTTCCTGAGGGTGTAAAATACTCAGTTTCAGCAGGTGTTGCTGTATATGAGAGAGAACTGATTTACAGGTACTGAATTGGGAGGGGGGTAGAGGGATCCAGTTGTTGGTGAAGGTGGTACATGGGGGCAAATTACTTTTGTGACACTGATAACTCTTATCTCTGGGCTTTCAGATTTTCTTCTTCACATCTGTAAGCTGGGTTTTTAGTACTTCTTCACAGAATTAGATTGAGTCCTGAGGAGGATAGGGGCAGTGATACTTTGCACTGTCTTCTCTTTTGGGGACCCTGAATGGTAGCTCACCTTAGCATCTCTGCATTTATCTCCTGACATTCAAAGTTGTGACTCCACACCAGTCAGTTCTCCCCTCCTTATGACTGCAAGCAAACATGGGTGCACAGGCTTGCGCTGCCTGTTCCTGTCCCAGGTGCAGTCTTTAGGTGCCTCTCTTCATCCCCCTTTGGTTGTATAGATTTGAATTTCCTCAGTGTACCATCTGTTGCAGTCAGGGTTGGTGTCCAATGTGCAGTAGGTGCTTTAGTTTCACCCGAAGTCATGGGATCTTCAGAGTCCATTCATGATCCCTCTGTCCCACCTTATATTGCCCTCTTGGGAGGGAAGCAAGGAACCTGCTCTGATGCCATCTTCCCATCTCTTCAGATTTAAATATTTGGAATCCAGTGAGGTATGGTGAAGACTAAAATGATTTTTAACTTAATTTGATTCTTCACTGTTGATTTAGACTTTAGGATTGTCTGTATCTTTGGCATTATTGTGAGAAAAATTCGTTATCTGCATGTAAGTAAAAGGTTGAGGCATTTATTTATTTATTTATTTATTTATTTATTTATTTATTTTTAGTTCCTATTACCCTCATTTCTGTATTCCCAAATGAGGCTTGGCGCACCATTGGATTACTGAATGAAGACCTGTGCTACCACTTTAGGTTGAAGAGTCCAGTTTTTGCCTTTTCTAAACCTTTCTCTTCTCATGTCTTCAGCATCTAGCATAAAGCTTGGCACATTAAGAATCAGGTAAGTCCTTGTTAAATGAAGTATGACTCTTTCAATAGCTCCTTGTTTCTCTCTAAGTAAAAGCATAGTCCTTACTGTGCTTTTTTCCTTAAAAGTCTTCGAGCCTCCCATCAGTTTTATGGCCTCATATCCTGATACTTTTTGCCCTTGTTCATTCTGTCCACTTCTCCTGCTTCCTTCTTCCTGGGACTCTCCCTGGAATGATTTTCCCTAGACACCCTTGGATCCTTCCAATCTTGCCTGAGTCTGCCTTCTCAGGGAGCATTCTCAGCCCTGCATTCTTCCTTTGGCTGTGCCCCAACTGTGCCCTCCTGCAAAGCTCTGGCCTTGCTACATAGCACTTATACTTACTAGCAGACTACTAATTTATCCTTTAAATGGGTCGAAGTTTTACTTTCTCCTCTTTTTTCTGCTCCACATTGCCGAGAATCTTGTCTGGCGCTTAATGGGTACTCCACAACTTGCTGACAGGTTGCATGGTTGAACAAATATGAATGTGAATTTTGCTCTACTTGGTTCTTCTTTCTGCCTCACATGACATTGCAAGTTTCCTGGTCTTTTCCTGCCATTAACATTTCCTTGCTTACTGTTCCAGAGTCTCAGTATATAGAACAGTTCTCTAAGGAGTGAAGGTTTCCTTTTGAATTCATGTTGTTGTGCTCATTGGATAGAGGATTAGGAGTGGAATTGCTGAGTGTATGCTAAATACATTTTCAGTTTTTGAGGAATCTCCACACTTCCTTCCATAGCAGGCTGGGCCAATCTACATTCTTACCAACACTAATAGGTTCCTTTTCCTTCACACCCTTGTCAGCACTTGTTGTTTGTGTTTTTGTTTGTTTGTTTCTTTTTTTTTTTTTTTGATATGGGTCATTCTCACAAGTATGAGGAGGTATCTCGTGATTTTGATTTGCATTTCCCTAATGATAAGTGATGATGAGCACTTTTTCACATGTCTATTGGCCATCTGTATGTATTCTTTGAAGAATTGTCTATTTAGCTCTTCCCATTTCTTGATTGGGTTGCTTGTTTATGGTTTATTGAGTTGTATAAGCTCTTTGAAGGTCTTCTATATTAATCCTTTATCAAATGTATGGTGTGCAAATGTTTACTATCATTCAGTAAGGTGTCTCTTTGTTTTGTTCACTGTCTCTTCTGTACAGAAGCTTTTTAGTTTGATATAGTCCCAATTTTTAAATTTTCTCCTTTGTTTTCATTTCTCCTGGAGATAAGTCCACAAATATGTTTCTGAGGTTTATGTCATGGTATGTTTTTCCTATGTACTCTGTAGTTTCAGGTCTTTCATCCAAACCTATTTCCATTTTGAGTTGATTTTCATATATGGTATGTGATAGAGGTCTAGTTTCATTGTTTTGAATGTGGCAGTCCAATTTTACTAGTGTCATTTATTGGAGTGCCTTTCCTCGTTCCAGTACATATTCTTTGCTCCTTTGTCATATATTAGTTGTCCACAAATGCATGATTTTATTTTTGGACACTCAGTTCCATTCCATTGTTCTGTATGTCTTTTTTTTAGTGCCATGCTCTTTTTATTATTATGGTTTTATAGTTTGAAGTCCAGAAATGTGATACCTCCATTTTCCTATTCCCTCCCTTTTTTTTTTAATCAAGAGAGCTTTGAATATTTAGGATATTTTGTGGTTCCATATGAATTTCAGTTATCTTTGTTCTGTTTCTTTGAAGAATGCTATTGGGATTTTTTTAAATTAATATTTTATATAATTCTTTTGCACAATGTATGCATTATCATTTTGGTTATATTCCCCATACAATTGCACCCCACCCTCCTTATTTTGACCCTAGTCCTTCCTCTTGCCCCCCCCCCACCATGGTGTTTCTCTGGTTTATAGTTGCTTGTTGATTTTGATTTTTACTTTGTATTAATTAGTCTTTTTCCTGGTCCCTTATTTAGGTTTTCTAAATTCCTGCTATAAATGAGACTATCCGGTATTTTTCTTTTTCTTTCTGACTTATTTTGCTGAACATGATCCCTTCTAGCTCCATCCATGTTGCTGCAAACTGCAATTTCCACTCCTAGGTATTTACCCAAATGACATAGAAACATTAATTCCAAAGGGCACCTGCACCCCTATGTTTATAGCAGCACTATTTACAATAGCTAAACTATGGAAACAACCCAAATGCCCTAAAATAGATGACTGGATCAAGAAGATGTGGTACATATACACAATGGAATATTACTAAGCCATTGGGATTTTTGTTGGGATTACACTGAATCTAAAAACTACTTTGGGTAGAATGGCCATTTTGACAATATTGATTATTCCAATCCATGAGCAGGGAATATCTTTCCATTTCTTTGTGTCTTTTTCTATTTCTTTTAACAATGTTTTATCAATTCCCTTGTAAAGGTCTTTTGCCTCCTATGCTAGGTAAAAGACCTCTATTTATTCCCAAGTATTGAAATTCTTGAGGTGAGAATGTAAATGGAATGGCTTTCTTCATTTCTTCTTCTAGTTCATTATTTGTATACAGGAAGGTGACTGATTTTTATGTGTTGATTTTGTATCCTCCCACTTTTTGGAATTGGTTTATTATATCAAGTAGGTTTTCCCTGGGGTCTTTGGGATCTCTGTGTATGTTATCACATTTTCTGCAAATAATGATAACTTTACTTCTTCTTTCCTGATTTGAATTCCTTTTACTCTTTTGTTTGCCTGTTTGCTCAAGCTAGAACTTTTAATACTATATTGAATACTAGTGTTGAGAGTGGACATCTTTGTCTTTTACCAGATCTTAGTGAAAAGGTTGTCAGTTGTTCACCACTGAGAATGATCCTAGCTGTGCATTTGTCATATATGGTTTTTCTTATGTTATGTTCCTTTATCCCTAGTTTTTCAAGGGTTTTCAACATAAATGGATGCTGAATCTTATCAGATGCTTCCTCAGCATCCATCGATATTATCTATGGTTTTTCCTTTTCTTTTGGTAATGTGCTGTATTACGTTGATTGATTCTTAGATGTTGTACCATCCTTGTGTTCCTGGTATAAATCCCACTTGTTTATGATGTACAATTCTTTTAATGAATTGTTGGATTTGGTTTTCTGAGATAATATTCAGGATTTTTGCATCTATGTTCATTAGGGAGACTGGTCTGAAGTTTTCTTTCTTTGTGTTGTCTTTATTTTGGTGTTAGCATAATGTTGGCCTCATAAGATGTTTTTGGAAGAGTTCCTTCTTTCTTGATTTTTAAAAAGAATCTGAGCAGGATAGGTATTAGGTCATCTTTGAATGTTTGGTAGGACTCATTTGTAAAGCCATCTGGTCCTGGACCATTGTTTTTTGGGAACATTTTGATTACTATTTTAATTTCCTTGTTTGTAACTGGTTTGTTCATGTTTTCTATTTATTCCCTATTCTGTTTTGGATTACTGTATAATTCTAAAAATTTGTCCATTTCATCTAGGTTATTGAATTGTTTGTATATAAACAAATAATTACAGAGGATAATCTGTTATTATCCTCTGAATTTCTGCAGTGTCTGTTGTAACTTTACCTTATTTTTGATCTTATGGATTTGAATTATCTCCCTCTTTTTCTTAGGTAACCTAGCTAAAGGTATGTCTATTTAGTTTATTTTTTCAAAGAACCAATTTTTGATTTCATTTATCTTTTTGACTGTCTTTTTGATTTCTATTTCTATTTCATTTATTTCTGTTTGAATTTTTATTAATTCCTGCTTTACTGGATTTTGGACTTTTTTTTCTTCTTTTTCTATTTCCTTGAGACGAGAGACAAGCTTGTTTGTTTGGGCTCTTTCTGGTTTCTTAATGTAGGCCTCTAATGTTATATACTTTACTCCTAGAACTGCTTCTGTTGTGTCCCATACATTCTGAAAGATTGTATCTTTGTTTTCATTTGCTTTGAGGTATTTATTGGTTTCTTGTTTGATTTCATCACTATCCCAGTAGTTGTTCAGTATTGTATTATTCAGTCTCCATCTATTAAAGTATGTCCTTGTTTTCTTTTACTAGTGGCTTTGTAGTTCAGCCACTGACTTTTATGGTCAGAGAAAATACTTGGTATGTTTTCTGTCTTCATGGTTTGTTTATGTTTGCCTTGAGACCCAGTATGTGCTCAATTCTGGAAAATGACCATGTGCATTTGAGAAAAATGTGTATTTGACTTGTTTTGGATGTTGTGTCCTGTAAATGTCATGTGGTCGGTCTAGTTCTTTGTTTAGAGCATTTATGCCTTTCTTTATCTTCTGCCTTGCTGATCTGTCCATTGGTGGGAACAGGGTGTTGAAGTCTCCAGCCATGTATGTATTTTTCCCAATGTCTGTTTTCAGATTTGATAGTAATTGTCAGATGTATTTTGGTGTTCCTTTGGTGAGTATATATCGATGAGTGATAATTATGTCTTCCTGTTTTATTGTTCCTTTGATCGTTATATAGTGTCCATCCCCGTCTCTTGTTACTTTTTTAAGCTGGAAGTCTTTAGTCTTGACTTTTATCTGCAAATGTATTTCCGCAGCATCTACATTTATCTCATCCTGTCAGGTATGCAGAGAAATGACCAAAAGAGTGCAAGAAGGCTGCTTCTTGGTGAATCCTGGGTGTTTCATGTGGAATCGTAAAGTTTGGGTTTGAAGAGAATATTTTTAAAAATGCCTTAGTTTCCACAGGAATTTTCAAGAACCAAGTATATTCATTTTTTGATACCTCAGCTACTTCTATTTTAACAATTTGCTTTGATTGCTTTGTGACTCTCACTGTAGGATGGAATGGAGTTCAGATTCTGACTTTCCCTCTTAATAGCTGTCACCCTGGACAAGTTACCTAAATTCTTGAGACTCCAGTTTTCTCATCTGTCAAAGATGTCAACAGGATACTCTCCAAGGGTTCCAATAATATCCACACAAATTTGTTGTGAGGACTAAATATGCAAAATGCCAAACTGGGCACCGAAAAAATGTTACATGAACATTAACTTTATCCTTGTTAGTATTATTTCTTAGAAATGAATCACCAAGATACCTCAGTAACTTTATCTGTTTAATTTTTTCTTGTCATAATTTACTAAATATCCTAATAGGAGGACAAAAAGGACAGAGAAACAGAGTATTTGGGCCAGAGTTCAGAATCTTATTGAAGCCCTGCTGTTTGAGGGGAATGTTGAGGACCCAAGCCCAGTGCTGTGTGATGTAAGAGATATCAGTCATTAGAATTTTTATCTTTATAATGGCAGTGGTAGTTTCTCTGTCTCACAAGGTGGGTACTGTGATTAATGGATGCCAGTGACAGTGCATGTCATGGTGTGGGAGGCAGGAGGCCTAGGTCTGGGACTTGGTCTGCCTCTGTGCTCCTCATTTTTTCCTCACAAGACTGTTCAAGCTCTTTCAGTCTATGAGCTGGTGAGATGTGAAAATAGGTATTTGCCTCCAGTCTTTATCCAAGGCTGCAATTCTGGGGACTGCCATATATTGAAATATGGTTGGGGGATGCAGGGAAGGAAGTTAATTGTATAAAAATTCCCTAGAAATGATACCTGCCCATGAGGATTGTTGTTCTTACATGGAGTTCTGAGTAAACAAAAAGAGTGGGAACACATGGACAGCCTAGGGAAGTTGTGAAAACTGAGGAGGACTTTGGAGGGTGGGATTTCTGGGAAGAGGTATTTCTGGAATGAGTCATATGTATTAGCAGTCAGTTTTCTCTGGTCAGAAGCAGTGCTCCATTTGACTGCTGTTAAAAGATAAACTGAGGCATATTACAATATTTATGAGTTGATTTGAGCAAAAATCAGTTTGAATCAGGCAGCATCCAATCTGTCAGATAGAAAGGATCTCTGAGAAACCATATGGAATGACTTTGAGAACCCAGGAGAAAAAAGGGCAAAGAAGTTATACTAGGCAATAAAACGGGTTGGTTATTGCAAGGTTACTTTCCTTTAGGGGATGCAGGGGTTTATCAGGCAGATTATTTAACTGGTGCCGATCTGGTGGCTCCTGATGATTGGTTTAAGGTCCAATTTTTGGGAGAGTCAAAACTGTAATTAAGTCTTGATTTGGAGATGTGGAACTTACCTAGCATAAGTGATGACTTTTTGAGTCTGTTGTTTTGTTTTTCACACTATGTTATTATTTATGATAAAATACTAAGGTCTCTCTTACTCTCTACAGTGACCTAAAAATGTGTATAAACCCATCTTCATTTGTTAGCTGCTGAATGTCAAACATGACGTGACACCTCCCACTCCCATTTAAGCAGTAAACGACTCCACTGGACTTAAACGCAGGGCACGTGGAGCCCACTGCTCCCCTCAGCAGTGTATTTCAGTAGATTTGCCTGTTCTGCTACCCATTCTGTCTCTAGTGAATCCTTTCACCCCCACACCTCTGTTCTATACCCCAGATCTTGTATGCATAAATCTATAAATCTTTTTAAAAAAAGAAGCAGAAAAGGATCTTAGCCTCTTGCAATCAATGTCAAATTTTTCATTCTTTTCAAGTACTTTGTGATTGGTTGTGGAGGTGTCAGTTAATTTGTCCCCCCACTGTGTGCTTTGAGACATTTGTTTTTCCCTTTTAGGATCCTGAAGCATCGTATCTTAAGATAGGAGGAGAATTAATAATCAGAGGTGCTCACAGAAGGTGCTGGCAGAACGCCACATTTCCCATTTCCCACTGTTATAAAAGTGAGGAATCCATCCATGGCTCTCCAAAGTGATGAAGTATTGCCCTGTGGAGTTGATGGTATCATTTGCCCCCTCGGTTTCTGTGTGCATGGGCCTGGGTATCCCTGTGCAGGGTCACAGCCTGCCTTTTTGCATGTGCTTGTGTGCTTGTGTGCATGCAGGCAGGCGTTCAGACTATGTTGCATTCCTGAGAACAGCCCCACACTGCCATATTGGCTGTAGAGCCATGTTTAAACATGGCTCCCAGGGCCATGTTTACTGGGGGTGGCCATGCTCCAGTTTCTGCTCAGCTGCTTATGGCCTTTATAAAGTTTAAGAGATGAAGGTTTTGAACTCTGCAGCCCAAAGTGCTTAATACAAAACAGTATGGAGGATGGAAGATGTGTCTGCTAATTAGGAAAAGTTTTTGCTTTGATGGAAAAGTTTTCTTGGTTGAAGTAAGTGGAGGTAGGCTGGGAAGAGTTTTGTCATGGGGAACTTTCTTTGAAAGTCTGTGGGTATCCCACTGTCTGGTCAGTCCCGACCTAGAACATCATGGAGAGGAGGCCATTTAGGTGCAGATGGCCACGGCACCTCCTTGATCTTTGAGAAAATCTCCATCGGGGCCTGGGGTGGGAGCCAGGTCTGTGGTAAGGCCAGACATTTCAGCTGTACCACAGGAAAGGCCTCTTGTCTGGGCCTCTTGCCCCAGAAAAGATGATCTGCTTGGAGTCGCCGTTGTCATGCATTATTTCTTCCTGGCAAGTAAAATAGGGCTGGTTTGTTGCATCTGCTTTGAAGAGGGCCTTCAATTCTATTTCGGGAACAGAAAACTACTACAAGTAAGCCAGACAGCCGACAGACGGTGTCTGGCTTGGGGATCTCTTCTTCCTTCCGGCCGCTTAGTGTCTGTTGGGGGTTGCCTAGAGCTGCCCTCGCCTGTGTATTCCTTGATTTTGAAAGGCAGCAATGAAATGGTTGTGGGTGCTTTGCTAAGAAACAACTCGTCACACATGGGTCAGTTGTTGCCAGGCATTGCCAGACAGCTGGGCTGTGGCCAGTGTGTGACTGTCCACAGTTAGTTTTGTGGAGTGGGGTCTGTGTCTGGGCCTGGGCTCTGTAGGGAGACGGCTGGCAGGGCCCCCTGGCCTGTGAACCCTCCCCAGGCCTAGCTCAGTGAGAGCACATCCTGCAGCACATTGGCTGCAGAGACGCACTTCTGCTTAGTTTTTCTTGGCACCAGTTTACTTTGGAATAATTCAGTTCTACCAGAGAAAGATATCAAAACAGAAACTGGGGTATTTATGAGTTGAATGAATGTACACATTTTAGTTGGTGAGAATGTAACTAATGCAAAAGTCCATGCACGTCACTGCATCTGGGCTGGGAGTGGGTCCATCCCCAGGGGACTCAAAGAGGTCTTACACATTTCTGAAATGGCCCAAAGCAAGAATAGTTTTGATAAGTAGATCTCTGTTTCTTTTCCTTAATCTTTTTCTGCAACACTAAGTAAGGGTCCATTACCTATCCCGTTGTGTTTTTTCTATCCCACTTTACAATTTCCATGAAATGGCTCTCTTCTCATCTCTGCTCCGGGCTTTTGGAGTTTTACATGGTTCCACGTCACAGATCCAAGCACTAGCGGGAGCTCATCCTGTGTCAAAGGAAGGAAGGAAGCATGAGGCCAGAGTGTTCAGTTAATCTTTGTCCTGAAAAGATATCTTCCTTTAGGGCCTCCCCTGGTGGTGCAGTGGTTGAGCGCTGGGCTGCAAGGCTGCCCGCAGCCTCTGCAGCACCTGTTTGTTCCCCCACCGCCAGCGAGGGTCCCACAAAAAAAAAAAAAAAAAAAAAAAGATATCTTTCTTTATCTTACAGAGAAAGTGAGAATGTTGTGGAGATTGAGGAATGTTGTGGAGGCAAGAAATCACTTACCTTCATGACTTCTCCATCTCCTGCCACTCATGGACCCCCTTCTTGGTCAAGGGAGGTCCTTCTGCATGTTGCTTTCAGAAGTTCCCACACTCTGCCTCTTCCTGCTCTGTTTCTCACTAGCTTGGGTCTCATGAACTGTAGCTCTTGAACCTACAGTGCTGAGTTCCAGAGATGTGTCAGGAATAGCTCTCGGGAGACGGCTCGAGGCTACTGAGGCCGTGATCCCCACGGGGCGCTGGAAGCCACATGTGTGGATTCTTCCAGTGTGCAAAGCACTGGGCGATGGTAAGTGGGGACTTTGCAGGCCCGTTTGTTACTGATGCTCCTCAGTGTCTTTTTCTTGAGTGAGTCCTTCTAAAGGTCTGTTTCCTTGGTGGGGGCATAACATGAACATTAAGTCTTCTTTTTTCGAAGCACTGGCCCAGGTGTTGAGCTGTGTTTTGTGAGATTATGGAAAAGGTGTGCTTAATAAAACTGAGGGAGAAGAGACCAGATCAGGTCCTGGCCCAGGCCTGTTTCTTCCTTTGCCCTAAGAGGAGTCTGCTCAGTGACCCGCCAGTTCCCTGGGCCATTGGCTATTTTCCCATATAGGGGTGGGGCCAAGAGAGTTAAATTGATCATGAGGAGACAAGGTGAGTTTATTGAAATTCTGTACTTCCTATGTCATGGAACTGGTGTTTTTAGTTTTTCTTGGCTTGAGTGAGAGAACTCTGCTGCATGAGAGGCTAAGCAGGAGGGCATAAAACTAGAGATAATGTTCAAATTTACTGAATGATTTATGAGGTAGTGGGAATATGTAATAAGTTCCTGAATATAGATTTCAAGAGACCGTGACAGTTTTCTGTAATGAATGAAGTTTTTATTTTGTATTCTCTTATTTAACTGATTTGAATATTTAAAAATACTCCATTAATTAAATCCAGTCCTTTCAATGTCTGAAATAGACACAAACTTCTTTGTAATAAAAAGTAATAATTTATATCTTGAAGATAGCAGAACTGAATATATGCATTCAACTGATATTTTAAGCAGAGCTTAAGTAAAATCTTACTTAGAAGAATTAAAAATTATCAGTTTAAGAATAAAAAATCTTAAAAGAAATTTTGTGATAGATTTATCAGGCAGTTGCATTAGCTTTTTGTTTCAAAATTGGAGCTGGGTTATTTGACCTATTCAGGTTTTTCTATTTTGGTTGGGAATGAATTATTGATATGAATGGAAAACTGTAAACAAGGCACAAATTCTTACTTTGGAAATTTTCTTGGGGATGTTTTTGTTTTTATTTTTATTTTTTATTTTATTTTTTTTTTAAATAATAAATTTTATTTTTATATTCCCCCATACAACTGCACATGCCCCATTCTGACCCCAATCCCTCCCCTCCCGGCCCCCACCCCCCAAAAAGTGTCTCTGGTTCATAGTTTTTTATTGATTTTGATTTTCACTTTCTTATAGTTATTCATTTTCCTGATCCCTTATTTAAGTTTTCTAGATTCCTGCTATGAGTGAGACCATCCGGTATTTTTCTTTTTCTTTTTGGCTTATTTCGCTGAGCATGATCCCTTCCAGTGCCATCCATGTTGCTGCAAATTGCATGTGTTTATCTTTTTTGAATGCTGAGTAATATTCCATGGTATATATGTACCACATCTTCTTGATCCAGTCATCTATTTTTGGGCATTTGGGCTGTTTCCAAAGAGAAATGTCAAGAATATTCAGTAAACATTTTTAAGCACTGACTCAGGTTACAGGCAAAATGCAGTGCCCAGCACTGGAGAAATGGCTCCTTGATCATTTGGGTGTAGCGTGGGGCTAAGTGTCTTCATCTGCTTTGAAATGAATTTTGAGCCTCTGAGCTCTGCTCTGAAGGCTTGAACACTTTCTGTTGCTTTGGTGTTATAGTAAGTAGAGATCAGCAAGTCATAATTCTTTCAATTTGGTGCATTTAAAAAAAATGTTAAGTGCCCCCTAGAGTATGTAACACATACTCTGCAAAGTCTTGGGCATGCCAAGATGATAATGATGTGGTTCATGCCCACAAGGAGGTCATAGCTGACTGAGTAGGAGAAATGAACTTTCATTTATGGATGAGATGAGGCAGGTAGGGAGGGTTGTCTGAAATACCTGTTATGTATGCATTTAATATATGCATGTATATATATCTCCATATTTAATCATTAACTATAAATATAAACAAATAGATTTATTTTGATTGATGCATAAAAATTACTATATACTAATACGCTAAACTAATACTCACTGATTATCTCTGTTTCCATGGGTCAGGAGTCTGGACTTAGCTGGTTCTCTGATCAGGATCCTACAGGGATATAGTCAAGGTGTTCTCATGGGTATGTTCTCACCTGGCCATGTGAGTGAGGAAGAATCCACTTCTAAGCCCATTGAAGTTGTTGGCAGCATTCACTTCATTGTAGCTATAGGACTGATGGGGTTGGGGGGGTCTGCTCTCAGCTTCTAGAAGCCTCTGTAGTAACTTGTCATGTGGTCCCCCCACAGACCCTGTCACAGCTTGGTAGCTTACTTCTTCAGATCCAGAAAGGGAGCCTATCACTCTGCTGGTAAAGGGATTGATGTCCCATTCCTTTACCATATCCTGTTGGTTAGAAGCCAGTCACAGATTGTGCTTGCTCTCAAGGGGAGAGGATTATACGAAAGCATGACCCTTGGAAGTCACTGTAGAATTCTACCCACCACAGCATATTCACTGGCTTCTGTTCCTAAGAAATCTGAGCATTGAATTTGAGACAGACAAAAGCAATCCTAGTTAAAGAATAAGTGTTATGATCTAGAAAACTTAGAGGTGGATTGTTTTTTACACTTACTCGATAGAAAACAGGAAGAGAAAGGAATTTCTGTAGGTTCACAATGTTGATATAAATGAGTTACATAATAGCCCCTGTGTTCTGAGTGGCTCTCCACAGGCCTCTCAGAGGGTCTTCTGGCTAGATGTAGTCATTTTTTTAATCTGGATTTCTTAGCATTGACCAATCACTCAGGAGTGACATATGGTAGGAGCATGCTTTGAGGGACTAGTCTCTTGGAGAGCACACTGCAGCACATAAGCTAGACAGGTGGTGGCTTACTCAACCTTAACATTACTTAACATTGATGCACTGGGTGCTGAGAAGTGCCTGTGGTATATGGGAGAGAACTTGACTGAGTTTACCTGTAACTGCTTATGAGGCCGGGGTTTTGACTTGCTGTGAATGGGAATGGCTTGCATGCAGAGTATCCTCACCACGTTGGGATGAGGATGCTGGTGACAGATTTGGGATGAGGATGCTGGTGACAGATTGTGTGAATTGGAACGAGACAAAGTCTAGAACACCAAATAGGGTGGAAGGCAGGTGTGAAGACAGCTGGGCAGACAGGATCCCATAGGCTATCACCTGGTGGGGTCTTCACTACGCTCCCACAAGATACACGAGTAATTCGTGGGAGGAAAAGGTACTGTTGGACCTGCTCCCTTCACAGTTAAGTATCAAGTGGATGCATGTGGTCACAGTGTAATTTGGATTGTTAAGAAAGAAAATGGGTTGTTAACTGCCTTAGTTAGGTTGACTGTGATTTAAAAAAAAAAAAACAAAAAAACACAACAGTCCAGAAGAACACTCTCCATTTATGGCCTCTCATGGAGCAAAAAGGCGTGTTTGGAGGAACAAATGTATATCCTTTGACTGTGGTTGCTGGAGACTTGGTAGAATTTATTCCTAGTTTAATCACATCCCCTCGCCCAGACTTTTGGCTATACTCTTTTCCTTTTCTTTATACTCGAGGCTTCTCTTTATAGTCTCACTTTATTCACTTTGGTATTTGTACCTTTTATTGTGACTGTCCTCTACTATTTTTTTTTAATTTGGGGAACAGGATGATGAAGTAAGAGAAACCAAGAAATGGGTCACTGAAATTCTTTATTTTTCCTTTTAGCAATTCAAGCTCTACATTTATAACATTAAATTACTGTCTCCTGATTGGACTATTCTCAAGAACTGACATCAGTTTTCCTACAGCTTAAAAGGCAAATAGGACTTCAGACTGATGGTTGTGATGCAAAATTTATCATAGCTTTCACCATCCAGAGATGGTGTTTCTCCCAAGAAAGTTTAACCAATTTCTAGGTGCAAAACTGTCTTCCAATTTACTTTTTTTCTGATAGAAAAAGTGCATGAGTTCAGATTAATTGGAACTTTTGTTTTTTGTTTAATACATGACTATATTCACAGTGGACCGTGAATGTACATGAAGTACATTCTACATTTAGTAAATGCCTGGAGAAAAATAATCTTCTGTTCAACTTGTATTTATTGCTGAGTCTGAGCACTTAGCACCCAGATAATTAGCACATTTGGATCAATGAGAAATGTGATTCCTTATTTCTCATTCTCAGTTCTTTGTTTTGCTTGGTTTCCTGTTTTATAGAACAGGGATAATAGTGGGATTGCTGTGAGAAATAAATGAGCCACTCCACTTAATGTAGCTACTGGCATGTAGCACGCACCAGCTAACACACTAGATAGATGTAAGTTTCTTTCTCTCAGCTATCGTGAGCAGATTCTTTCTCTGTTTCGGTAGTGTATGTTGTGTATACTAGGCGGTGAGGGTCTACCTCTTAATTTGCTGCATTTGGTTTTACATTTGTGTACCTGTGTATTTTTTTTGGGGGAGTTGGGGTGAATTGACTAGGCCTTTAGGTATCTGGAAATAGAAGATTAAATGCCATCTCTGTATTTGGGCCCCCTCTGGACATCCTCAGCTCTAAAAGCCTCAAATCTAAAAGCCAGCCGCTATGGGGGATTATCATGAAGGTGCTGGGAAGGTACCAGGAGCCTCCTCCCCTGCCTCAGCTTACCCACCACCAGCATCTCACCTTTGGTGTACCTCTCTAGTTCTCTATCCTCTAAGTGATTTTAGTGATTCCTTCCCTAATTGCCAGACTGTGGGAAACATCAAATATATGAGAGTCTTCTGGAAAGTAAGAAATCTATAATATATAAGAGGTGGTATTTTCTTAATTTTTTAGTTTTTTTTTTTTTTTTTTTTACCAGATATGACTCATTGTTTATGCCAGATCCCTAACAGAAACTCAAGAGTCAACCTTTCCTCCCTTCTGCTTACATTTTTCTTCAGGACCTAAAACAGTGCCTGGAACATAGGAAGAGTTCAGTAGACCTTTTGTCAAATGAGATGAGTTGTTGAAGATGGCTTCCCCTGGAGGCCATCTCTGAGCATCTCCATGCCTTTGTATTTATCATTGCTGTTTGAATTAGGTGAAGCAGTTGGAGAATCAGGGAATTTAATGTGCTCCCTCACTGAGGCATGTAGACCATTGACTTTAAATGGACTTTTTGCTTTGGAACCTCCTTACAGGTGTTGGTGCTAAGCTTGTAGCACATGACAAGCAGAGCTGTACCAGTGAGGAGTGCGGTACCCGCATTGCTGGTTGTGTTCGGTTCATATGTTCTATCCTGAGTGGCTCTCACTGTCCAATGTCTGAAAACTTGCAGTCCATTTGATGGACTCTTCTGGGGAGGCTTAGTGTGATGTTATATAGGAGACACACAGGCTATGTGTCTACAGGTGCTCAGTGCCTGCCAACATACCTCTCATTCATGTGATTCTGTTACTTGAGCATGATGTGGGGTCTCCTTGGTGGTGCAGTGGTTAAAGTTTCAGCGCTGTCAAGCTTTCGCCAGTCACTTTGACATGAGTTCGATTCCCTGCCAGGGAGCTAACCCACATGGCACAGCATACCTTTCTTGTCTGGCCCGCTGTTTCCCTCAGCAGTGTATTTCAGTAGATCTGACTGTTCTGCTCCCCACTCTGTCTCTGGTGAATCCTTTCACCCCCCACACCTCTGGTCTACACCCTAGTTCTTGTATGCATAAATAAATAAAAATAAATTTTAAAAAAAGAGAGAGAGAACATGATGTGTGAGCATCCCTGTGCTCCCTGGCGTAGTGAGTATTGGTGAGTTTCCCTATTTTTCTTCCATAATTTGGCATAGCCATCAGCAGCTTGAAGTGGGAGGTGGTAACTCATCTCTCCTGGAGACAGAAGGTGGGAACAATTTAGTTTCTCTTTCATCACCTCATATACAGTTGTTTTTGACTTTATTCACTAAAAACTGAAAATGTCATGAATAACAAGTTTATAGGGTAGCCAAACACACTACTGTACTATCCCAGTAAGAACTGTGCATCTTGATGTACAAAATTTTGACAAAATTATACATAACTCTTGCAAATTATATAAAGTTCCTGATTTCTCCCATGGATGGGATTGTCTCATCCTGTCAGCTATTTTAAGCAACTTTCAAAGTTGGCAGTGGAAAACTTTCTTGACTGCATTACTGTATATGGATGCAAATTAAACACAAAGCTGTGTCACTACTGAATATCAGGGCAGTTAAAGGACAGATCCCTGTCCACAGACTACATGTCACTTTCTTTGTACATCTTGTTTTCCAGCTAATGCTTGGATTCTGAAGTGTTGTAAGACTTTTGCACCTCTAAAATAGATTTTTACAACTGACTGTCCTGGAATTTATATTTCCTCTGTTACCTATAAAATTCTGTTCCTTAAAATTCACACCTGGACCATGAGACGGTGCTAAGTGCTCATAAGATGGACAGACGGCATGACGATGCCATCTGCTTCCTGGGAGTGCACCTACTTACTGTATGCTGACTGTTTCTGGACTTGGTTTCAGAATGGCATTGGGTGCCCATGTTTAGCTTTTTTGTAAATATATTTAATAATTTTGACCTTCTTGGTGAATCTGGAAGACAGAGACCTGTGGCTCAAATTCTGTCCCTGCTACTTTTATTCACTTGTTACTCTGGCTAATCCTTACCCTCTGAGTCTCAGCTTTTCTTGTTTTTAAATGGGAGAGTATTTATCCTGTGGAATTATTGTGAAGATGCCTAATTCAGCATTTGAGGTGTAGTAAGAGCTAAATAAATGGTCAGCTATTATTTTCCATCCAAATGCTAGTCTAGTGAGAGGGAGAGAGAGCAGAGGCTTGGGTCTGTCATCTGTCCTCTCTCAGGATGACAGAGGTTTGCTGAGGGACTTCATGAGACATCTTGCTGGAGCCAGGGGTGGTGGAGTTCTGATGACTGTCAAGCACAAAGCTTCTGGGATGTGGGAGAAGGCATCACCAATTCAAGCTATTTGTCCAATTTCCCGTCCTTTTCATGAGAGAAGTAAAACTTGAATGTAGAACCGGTTGGCTCAAAGGAAAAAGTTCAGATGGGGGAAAGTCCCACCTACATTTTTGGTTTCTTTCAAGGTCCTTAGGGGATCTGAGGTGAATGGTGAGGACTTGGGAGCCTTGTGATAGTCTGAGGCCTGTGGTCCCATCAAGGAGATGCTCTAACAGTTAAAAAAAATATCTGAATACAGGTTATATACCCCCAGCCTGACTGAGGCTGTAAATTCTGCACTGAAGGTAGGCTGGGGTCAATCAGAAGCTGAGCTGAGATATCCCGTCCTGGGGGGGATGTTGAGCATTGGCGGCAGGAGCCTCCGTGGCCTTTTGGTCTCATCAAGGGAGTGACTAGAAGGTTCCCAGTGGGGGATCTTGGGCTAGATCCTGGGTAGACTGTTCCCAGGTGCCCCGTGGCTTCTGAAAGGGTTTCTGGGTTCTCTCTTCCTCATCCAGACCCTCCCCCTCTGTTTCCTCTAACTCCTCCTCCTTACTTCCTGCCACTCCATTTCTGTGCATCCAGGAAACTCAGGTCTGAGCTTCATCTCATTGCTTTCCCCTTATTTTTCAACTTTAAGATTTAAAGTGGCAATGAGGAAATTTGAAACTTGGCCTGGGTACCAGGAATGCTGTGTGCCATGTTTGACAAACTGACTAAAGAAAACAAAAAACCAAAAACCAACAATGTAAAGAAAAAGGCCAGCAGGCAGGAATGTTGCTTTTAGAGGCTGCGAAGAGAAACTTGTTACCTCTGTCATTTCTCTCTGTAGCCTGGGACCTTAGGAATTTTCTCTATTTGTTGGATTCTGTCATTCTATTATTAGATTGTATTATTTTCTTATTAAGTAGACATTCAGAGCTGTATCAGAGAAACACCTTTATGTTTTGCTTTAAACTCAAAACATGCTAGCAGCTTTGTCAGTTGATGCCTAGTACAATAGCATCAAACTGTTAAAAAGCTAGCAAATTTTCCACCCAAAATTTTTGTGGGGGTGATAAGGTTGGGGGGCGTGGAGAAGAGTATAAAAATAAAATTTTTAGAAATTCTGGATTGCTTGGTGGCATGTGTGTTTTTCCATGGTGCATGAGGTTAGAAATAGCATTGCTTTTTATGGGATTCTTAGCAGCAGCTCAAAAATTTGGCTTTGTGGGCTCAGTCTCTCTCTGTGTGGGTGGGGAACTTATGCAGCACCGTGGGGTGAGGGGCAGAGCCTGACAGTGAGCTCTGCTGCTCTGCCATCTCTGTCTGTCTTCCTGCCTTTCTGCCCCCTGCTGGGTTTCACCCGGATGAATAGCGCTTTTGTATAAAATGCGCTTACCAAGGTCAGGTTCTTGTGAAGACTTGCCTGTGGCAAGTGATGCCAGTTGTAACAGACTGAGTCTCAGCAGTCCCCACAATGTCACATTGGTACTTTTGTGAGGACAGGTGCTGGGAGTAGGTATCAGAATCTGGGAGGGGGTACACTTCAGGGCTGCCTGTGTCAGAGTGGTTGCACCTCTTGTGTCTGTGAGATGACTGCCCCCTTAGAGTCTTGATAGCAGTGGGGTGGATGTCTGACCCCTTTAAAAAGTATCACTAAGCAATCTTGAAATTATTAGAATTATAGGATTCTTAAAATGGAGGTAGGGGGCCAAATTCAACACAGAGAGGAGAGGGAAGGAGGCAGCTACTGGGACAGAGGTTTTTCATTCCCAGGAGGGAGGACATGTGGATTCCTTGGAATGATGCCTGTTCCTATAGAGAAAGCCCGGGCTTTGATGGGATTTCTGGTAAGATTTCGACCTTCATGAAGGTTAAGAGTGTTCACAATAGAGCATGAGATGTGATGTTCATTTAACTTAGAAAAATGATTTTGGAAAGGCAGCAGGTAGTGAGTGTGGGTAGAGAGAGACATTGACAAGATTGAAGAGGACAGGCAGAGGGAGGAGAGGGATCCATTTAAAAATTATGTAACCTAGCAACACAGAGGGGGGATTATTGAACTTTTACTGGGGTTTTTCCTTGTAACTTTAATCTTGAATTGCATTTAATATATGTTTATGTGTTGGGGATGACTTCTGCTGAAGACAGCCTGGTGATTCTTAGTTAACTTCGTAAGCTCAAGTGCTTGGGAGAGATACCTGCTACTCACAGCGTGTCTGGAGTCTGTGGGGTTCAACCTGACATTGAATAATTTCCCACTTCTTTACCCTGATGTTGCTTTGTCATGGTTCTCCATGTTTATCTGCACTCAGGGACTATGACTGGGAAGTCAGGGGACACACTTGTCCAGAGAAGAGTGGAGTAAACCTCCAGCAATGAGTGCTTCGTATCAGCCATGGGGCTCAGCAGTTCCCTCTGTGGTGCCGTCAGTCTGATTGAGCCAGACATGTTTGGGAGTCAGCATTGCTGTATAAGATAATTTCCTGTAGGAATCATTACAGCTGCCAAATGATCCTGAGCAGAGGTTGCCCAGGACAGGTCAGGGTTCACACTGCTTTCGGCTGCATATTCCACTTGGGGACAGAAGTTTTTCTGTTGAGTCCACAGCAGTGACTGAGAAGAAGGGAAACCATGGTGATTGGGCTTTTCAGTTATAACTCCTGTATCTTCTAGGACCAGAAGGCTATAGAAATGGACAATTAGGACAGGGCATATGCATCCTAAAACTCTGAGACCCAAGTCTGCTGTCCTTTTTAAAAGTTTCAAAGCTGCGACATGTTATGCAGGTACTCTTCTGTTGTGCCAACACTTTACTTGTATTATTATATTCCAAGAATAATGGCGCTATTAGCTTTACTTACTCCTAGACTTGGTGTGAGTGCCGTTAACCCTCCAGAACCTCTAGAAAATTCTCTCTCCTCATTTCTTTGTACCCCACCTCTTTTCATGAAAGAAAATACACTGAGATTCTTGAATCATTTGACAAAAAATAGTTTCACACGTTCAGGTGGATTGTGAAGTGTCTTTGTTGCCAGATGCCAGGTCCAGCTGCTCATCACACAAGAGCCTGTTCTCTCTCTGGAAGGAAAGCTGCCAGGAGCTGGCGATGATGGTGAGAAGGCAGCGGGCTTACAGGCTCTGAACAACCATTGTGCCTTCTCAGCCTCAGTGAGGTGGCGGTGTGGGGAGCAGGGCTCCTGGGGGCTAACTTGCTAGCCTCTGTGGCTGCTTTTCTTGAAGCATAATGTGCCTCATCAAGGACTTGAGACAACACCAGGTTTTCGCAGAGCTTGCTTTTCTGGCCAGTGCGGGATCCAGCTAGTCCTTCCCATGGTAACTTCCCGTGGGGCATTTCTATTAAGATATGAGAGTTAGTCCTTGGTTTGTATGCTCCTGGATCCTGGAGAGCACCCTAGAGGAGCAGGGGGAGAAACAAAGAATAAAAGGGAAAAACAAAACAATATGCAATAGGAATGCACTCACATTTTTAGTGCTTTGGAAGAGATCAGGATTTTTTTGAGTCATTATTAAAAGAACTTGTTCCCATTTTGCATTGTGATACTTGTCAGTTACCTTTTTTTTTTTAGATCTTTAGTGGATTCTCAAATGTTCAGTTCCTCCTTTTTAAAAAATTCGTGAGATATACATAAACGTGGAGAAATTGGAATCCGTGTTCACTGCTGGTGGGGATGAAAAATGATACAGCTGTTGTGGAAAATAGTATTATTTTAACCGTTTTCATGTGTGCAGTTCAGTCATATTAGGTACTCTCACATTATTGTACAGTCATTAGCACTGTTCATTCCTAGAACTGTTTTCATTTTGAAAAACTGAAACTCTACCATGAAACACTGATTTCCCCATCTCCCCCACCCCAGCCCCTTGTAACCTCTGTTTCATTTTCTGTCTCTGTGAGGTTGACTACTCTTGGTCCTTCATATAATTGGGATCATACTGCTTTTGTGTTTTGTGACTGGTTTATTTCACTTAGGAAAATATCCTCAAGGCTCCTCCATATTGTAGTATGTATTTGAATTTCTTTTCTTTTAGGGCTGAAAAAATTCTCTTGTATGGATATATGATATTTTGTTTATACACCCATCAATGGATACTTGGCTTGCTTCAACTTTGGGTATTTTGAATAATGCTGCTGTGAACACAGGATACAAATATCTGTTCAGGTCCCTGCTTTCAGTTCTTTTGAATGTCCTCTTTTTTCTTTTTTTAAATAAAATTCACCCCCTAACACTTATTTCTCTTAAACTCATTTGCCTATTATACACCACTAGGAATCCAAAAGAAAGGGATGTGTGGAAGTAATAAGTGGAAGTGTGGAAATGATAAGATTTACAAATCTGAACTAATTAAAGGGTTAAAAGACAGAATAGAAGGAGGTAATATTACCAGAGCGGAGCAGGCCTCCACTCCTTGTTATATTGTTTCTGGTAAGAATTCTGCAAGTTTTCACTGGAATGGTTCTTAATAATATGCAGTAGGAAGGCTTTCCTTTTAGGTTTATGGTATCAGATTATTGCAGTGCTTTTTTTCTTTTTTTTGTATTTAAAAAGGTTTATTGGGGAAAGGGACAGAAAAGTAAAGAAGATTTGCACAGACACATGCGAGCAGGAAGTTTCCCCAAAAGGGACAGGTTTGCTGAGAGAGGCCTGCATGGGCGGCCTTGCAGGAGATCTGTGGCCTTGAGGAGAGCGGCCTCTGCTGAGGTAGGTCAGTGAAGTGAAGTCCGGGCATGGTACAGGTCATGGGCAGGCAGGAAGCTGCTGCCCTGCAGGAGAGAGTTGGTGAAAAGAAGCACCTGCATAGTCACAGGTGGGCAGATGGAGTGCTGCCTTATTGCAGTGCTTTCTGTGTCGCATGCTGGGTTGCAGTGGCAGGCTTGCCCTTAGAGGTCTACTACTCTGTTAGTGTAGGAGATGACCTATTAAATGAAGAAATAAAACTATGATTTGAGAGGGGTAGAGAAGTTCCTCTCAATCTCGGAAGACTTTCACTTTCAAAACTACATGAAGATGCTTATAAGTCACTAAGACAAAGAGACTTGTTGGAAGAGGATCAATGTAAAAACAAAAAGAATCATGGCTAGTTGTGATAAAATTTATCCTTTACACATAGATACCGAGCTCCAGATATGTGTGGGGTCCTCTGCAGGGGACGTGGACACAAAGTTGAATGGGAAACAGTCTGCCTTGCACAGGGATTCATGGTGTGATGGAAGAGACCCACAAGCCTGTCCTCGTAGTTCACAGTCACATGTCCTTTGCACGTTGTGTTAAGTCTAGGAGAAGCTGTGACAAGGACATTTGGGGGTTATGAGCATGATTATACCAAAGGTATAGAACAAAGACAAAAGCAAACCTTCTGAAAAGGGTGTGAAAGCCACAGATAATATCATGTGGTCTTATAGTGGTGATGGTTGATTCTGTGTCATGTTTTTGTCTCTTGTGAATTGACAGAAAAACAGTTGTTAAGCTTTAACATTTAGGATTTTTTACTCATCAGCATGACCTAAGAGGTTTTCCCCATTATACAAAGTATTTCCTGTCTATATCTGGATCCCTTAGGCCTATTACAACTCACACTCACTTGTGTGTGTGTTTGCTTGTGTGTGTATAATCCAAAAAGAAAAGTAGCCAAATAGAAATAGTACATTTTATAGTCAGCTTTTAATTTGAGTGATTTGGGCCAGTAAACTTCTGTTTTCAAAATTCCCCAACCTAATATTTTGTCTTCTTCCTGTAACTATTCAGAAGTACTTTGTGTGTGTGTGTGTATGTATACACACACACATATACATATATGTATGTGTATATATTTAAATATTTATTTTATATATTTTTACATCTTTTTTCATTTTTGCACAATGTATGCATTTTCAACTTGGTTATAGTCCCCATACAATTCCCACCACCCCCCCTTATTTTGACTGTAATCCTCCTCCCCCCTACCCCCCCGCCGAAGTGTGTCTCTGGTGTATAGTTGCTTGTTGACTTTGATTTTTACTTTATTATAATTAGTCTTTTTCCTGGTCTCTTATTTAGGTTTTCTAAATTCCTGCTATGAGTGAGACCATCTGATATTTTTCTTTTTTTTTCTGGCTTATTTCACTGAGCATGATCCCTTCCCACTCCACCCATGTTTCTGCGAATGGCATGAGTTTACAAATTCGCCTCTGTACCATCACCATAGTCCCTGGTGCTCTTCCCACCCCTGTTTTGATCCCACTCCCTTCTCCTCCCCTGCAGAATGTCTCTGGTTTATAGTTGCCTGTTGATTTTGATTTTTAGCTTATTAGAATTACTTTTTTTCCCTCTGATCCCTTATTTGGATCTCCTACAGTCCTCCTATAAGTGAAACCACCTGGTATTTTTCTTTTTCTTTCTGGCTTTTTTTCACTGATATGATCCCTTCCCGTTCCACCCATGTTTCTGTGAATGGCATGAGTTTATCTTTTTTGATTGCGGAATAATAATCCATTGTGTATATATACCACATCTTCTTGATCCAGTCATCTATTTTTTGGCATTTGGGTTGTTTCCATAGCTTAGCTATTGTAAATAGTGCTGCTGTAAACATAGGGGTGCAGGTGCCCTTTTGAATTAATGAATTTTGAATTTGGGTAAATGCCTAGGAGTGGAATTACTGGGTCCTATGGAAGCTCTATCTTTAGCAGATTGAGGAATCTTCACACAGCTTTCCATAGTGGTTGGACTAGTTTGCATTCCCACCAGCAGTGCAGGAGAGTTCCTTTTTCACTGCATCCTCACCAACATTTGTTGTTGCTAGTTTTTTTAATATGTGCCATTCTCACTGGTGTAAGATGGTATCTCATTGTAGTTTTGATTTGCATTTCCCTGATGACAAGTGATGCTGAACATTTTTTCATATGCCTGCTGGCCATTCGCATGTCCTCTTTGGAGAAGTTCCCTTTTAGCTCTTACCTCATTTTTTAACTGGATTATTTACTTTGTTTTTGTTGAGACTCTTCAGCTCTTTGTAGATTTTTGTGAAAAGGCCTTTATCATTAGAATTGTGTACAAAAATTCTCTCCCCCCCAAAAAAAAAAAATTCTCTCCCAGTTGGTGGGGTGTCTGTTTGTTTCAGTTACTGTCTTTTTTGCTGTACAGAAGCTCTTTAATTTGATGTAGTCCCAGCTGTTTATCTTTGCCTTCACTATCACTGCTTTGGGTGATGTGTCTTTAAAGATGTTACTGTAATGTAATGTTTTGCCTATATTTCCTTCTATATATTTTATGGTTTCAGGTCTTATGTCTAGTTCTTTAATCCATTTTGAGTTGGTTTTTGTGCATGGTGTGAGGTAGTAGTCAACTTCATTCTTTTGCATATAGCAACCCAGTTTTCCCAACACCATTTATTGAACAATCTTTCTTTGCTCCATTGCATATTCATTCTTTGCTCCTTTGTTAAAGATTAGTTGACTGTAAATCTGTGCATTTATTTCTGGATTTTCTATTCAGTTCCATTGATCCGTGTGTCTGTTCTTGTTCCAATACCATGCAGTTTTGATTATTATGGCTTTGTAGTATAGTTTGAAGTCTGGCAGTGTGGTGCCTCCATTCCCTTCTTTTTTTTTTTTTTTTTTTTCAGGAGAGCTTTGGCTATTCGGGGTTTTTGGTGGCTCCATATAAATTTCATCAATATTTGTTCTATTTCTTTGAAGAATGTCATTGAAATTATTCTTGGAATAGCATTGAATCTGTAGATTGCTTTTGATAGGATGGCCATTTTGATAATGTTAATTCTTCCAATCCATGAGCAGGGGATGTCTTTCCATTTCTTTGTGTCTTCTTCTATTTCTTTTAACAGTGTTTTATAGTTTTCTTTGTATAGGTCCCTTACCTCTTTTGTTAGGTTTATTCCCAGGTATTTGGGGTTTTTTTGTTTCAATAATAAAAGGGATGGTTTTCTTGATTTCTTCTTCTTCAGATTTATTGTTTGTGTATAGGAAGGCTAGTGATTTTTGTGTGTTGATTTTATATCCTGCTACTTTACTAAACTGATTGATTAGTTTGATTAGCTTTTCTGTGGAGCTTTTGGGGTTCTCTATGTATATTATATCATCTACGAATAGTGATAGTTTGACTTCTTCCTTGCCTATTTGGATTCCTTGTATGTCTTTCTCTTGTCTTATTGCTCTGGTTAGGACTTCCAGTATTATATTGAAAAGCAGTGGTGAGAGTGGACATCCTTGTCTTGTCGCAGACCTTAATGGAAATGCTTTCAACTTTTCACCATTGAGAATGATATTGGCTGTGGGCTTGTCATATATGGCCTTTATGATGCTGAGGTATGGTCCTTGTTTCCCGAGAATTTCAAGGGCCTTTATCATAAATGGATGTTGTATTTTGTCAAAAGCTTTCTCAGCATCTATTGATATTATCATGTGGTTTTTGTATTTCTTTTTGTTGATGTGTTGGATTACATTGATTTTTGGATGTTGAACCATCTTTTTGTCCCTGGAATAAATCCTACTTGGTCACGGTGATTTATCTTATGGATACATTGTTGGATTCTGATAGCTAAAATTTTATTGAGGATTTTTGCATCAGTGTTCATTAGAGATATTGGCCTGTAGATTTCTTTTTTGTGTGTTGTCCTTGTTTGGTTTTGGTTTCTGTGTAATGTTGGCTTCATAGAACGTGTTTGATATTATCTCTTCCTCCTCAATTTTTTGGAAGAGTTTGTGAAGGATAGGCACTAATTCATTTCTGAACGTTTGGTAGAATTTATTGGTAAATCTATCTGGTCCTGAGCTTTTGTTTTTGGGAAAGGTTTTGATTACCATTTCAATATCACTGCTTGTAATTGGGCTGTTTAGGTGTTCAATTTTTCTTTATCTAGCTTTGGGTGATTGTAAAGTTGTAGGAATTTGTCCATCTCTTCTAGATTGTTGAGCTTGTTTGCATATAACTGTTCATAGTAGTTTCTGATTATTCTTTTGATTTCTGCTGTGTCGTGATTTCTCTTCTTTCATTGTGATCCTATTTATTTGTGCTTTCTCCCATTTTTCCTTTGTGAGCCTGACTAGGGGTTTGTCTATTTTATTTATTTTTTCGAAGAACCAACTTTTGGTTTTGTTGATCTTTTGGATTTTTTTTTAGTTTCTATTTCATTAATTTCTGCTTTGATTATTATTTCCTTTCTTCTACTGGTTTTAGGATTTTTTTGTTGTTCTTTTTCTAGTTCTTTGAAATGTGAGATTAGATTGTTTCTTTGAGTTCTTTCTTGTTTCTTGCTGTACGCCTGTATTGCTATATATTTTCCTCATATTACTGCTTTTGCTGCATCCCATACATTTAGGAAAGTGGTGTCCTCCTTGTCATTCAGCTCAAAGTATTTTTTAATTTCTTCTTTTCTTCATCTCCTCCTGAATCCAGTGTTCTTCCAGTAGCGTGGGTTTCAATCTCCATTAAGTGGGAGGGTTCCTTGCCTTCTTTTTATGATTTATTTCTAGTTTAATGCCTTCATGGTCAGAGAAGATGTTTGGTATGATTTCAATCTTGGTGTACCTGTTAAAGTTTGTCTTGTGTCCCAGTATGTGATCGATCCTGGAGAATGATCCATGTGCACTTAAGAAAAATGTGTACTCAGATTTTTTTGGGGTTTAGTGTTTTATAGATGTCTGTTAATCCCATGAGCTCTAGATCCTTTACTATTATGTGTCTTGCTGTATTTTTCCTTTCATCATGGAAAGTTTGGTGTTCTTCTTGCTTCTTGTCTGTCTATTTTTAGCTCCTTCTTCATGTTTGGAAAGTTATCTTCAGTTATCTCCTTGAATATTTTCTCTGTTCCTAGGTCTCTCTCCTCTCTTCTGGGATTCCTATAACTCTTATATTTCCTTTCCTCATGAAGTCAGATAGTTCCTGGAAGTCTGTTTTTATTCCTTTTCATTCATATTTCTCTTTCCTTTTCTGTTTTGTTTCTTTTTATTTCTGTGTTTTGAGAGTATTTATTCATTCTTCCATTTCATCTATTCTGCTTTCATTGCTTTTCCCAGAGTTCTTTAGCTCCTCCATTAATCCTTTGATCTCCTGCATTTCTTTCACTTACCTCTTTAGGGACTCAATTTAATTCTTCTGATCATTGATTATTTTTCCCTTATCATTGTTTTCCTTTATGACTTTTGTCAGTTTTTTAATCATGGCAATTTTAAATTCTCTTTCTGGAAGGCTCAGAAGTTCTTCCAAGTCACTGTTGTTGCATTCTGTTGGGTGATTTTCTTTTTGTGGTGTGTCTTTTCCCTGAGGATTTGCTTGGTTGATTGTAGTTTTTCTTCTCCCTGCTGCTTGTTTTCTAATTTGTCCTATGCCTTGGGACACTGTGTTGCTGGTACTGGCTGGCATCTTTTTGGTGTGCTCTTTCTGGTATGTCGGAAACTGGTGGTCAAATCGAATCAAATACTGTTATGCCAGAAGTCCAGTAGGGCAATGGTACTGTGAATATGTTAATGATTGCTGTCACAGAATATCTCCTTCTGTATCTGTTTAATTCCAAAGATGTGTCTTGAGATCCCACAGACCACCCTGGAAGTGGGGTGGCTAGATAGCCCGCTGGGCTCCAAATTGCTGGATCCCCCTCTGGGCTCCGACTCCCTGCCAGGCTGGGCCTGGCTTGTGGGGGCCTTCAGCTCACCTCTAGCTGTGGGGCATCTCTTTCCCAATTCCACACAGTCTCGGTGGGTTCTGAGGGCAGAGATCCGTATTCTAAAATGGCGAGTCCGAAGGGCACTTCCCTGCTCCCGTGGTCTTCCCTGGCCCTGACTGGGTCTCCCTCTGGGCTCTGACTGGCTGCCAGATGGGGCCTGGCATGTGGGGGCTTTTCAACTCACCTCTGGCTGTGGGGGCAGCCCTTTCCCAGTTCCAAGCAGTCTCAGTGGTGCCAGACGCAAAGGCAAAGATCCCTATTCTAAAATGTCCTATTCAGATGTACTTTTAAGATTTATACCTCAGTAAAGCTAGGGAAGAAATAAAAGACTTTCACCCCATCTCTAAATGCAGTTTGAAAGGCTTCATTGTTGGTATACTGACATTAGATAACTGGAGACACGTATAAGCTTTATAATCAATCTTCTTTCATAAGTGCATTTTAACAAATATTACATTGTTAACATGGTACTAAAGGTAAGGATAAAATGGGTTTTGTGTTCTATATCTCCTGGGTTGGATTTGATATGGACATATGAAAAATGACTCCTGCCTCTGCTAGGAATACGGGGGAGGGGTGGGGACATCCTTTGAATAAATGGACTTTTGGTCTGTGTACACTCATTACATTCTTGTCCCATGTCCTGACTCTGATGACTTGAATCTGTTGAGCTGGCTCTTACATCTTTCTCCATGGTTTGCCCTGTGACATGGAGAAGGTGCTCAAATTCTTACTGCTATTGATATTATTACTCTGATTTCACTGGAACTTGGTATGGATAAAAGGAGAAACATTTCTTGCAAGTCAGGTAACTAAATATTTATTTCAGAAAAAAATGCTAGTAATTAAGATAAACTGCATTAAATTAAGAACAGTTAATGGAAGACCAATTAAAGAAACACTGATGACATTAGGTCAATACAGAGAAAATTGTTTAAAAACCTTCTATCGAAGGCAGAGAGATTATGGCAAAATATACCTGCAGAATTAGTCTTAATTTAATAATTTGGGTTTTTAGAAAATCTATGATAGACCCAGAAGACATAATATAAATGCCCAGGAACTATTATCATTTTCTTTAAGATGTTCACTATCCTATGAAGAAGGTAGAATGAAAATAATTGTTAATTTATATTCTTACCATACTTGGAACTGAGGGTTTTTTATAATGATTTGAATTCTGTTCTGTGGATTTTTTTTAACCAATCAAACATAGCCCTTTTTTCAGTTCCCCCACAAAATGTAAGTACAGTATAACCCAGAATAAGATGGGCAAGTTTACTTTCAGATGATTCAAATGAAGCGATCTTTTTTAAACTGCCTTCCCTCATGTTAGCCCAAATTGCAACAAAAAGGTCTGTCCCATTTCTTTTTAAAGTTTCTCTTTCAACACAAGTTTATTGAAATGGAAAGGTTTACTTTGGCCATTCATATTAAAATTGTTTACACTAAAACTATCTTATGCTTATAGCAAAGGAAAATATAACTGATAGTAGATATACTGCTTTGACTATTTTACACTAAAAACCCTGAAATAATATAATTTCAATAATCTTTTAAAAAATCCATTGAGGAATTATCACAATATTGTGACTACAGATGGAAAACACTTTTGAAACCAATGCTACAAGGTGAATCAAGGGCCACAAGAACAGTCTTGCCAACCTTGGCAATGGGCCATTCCTTCTGTACTTTGGTCACTAACAAAGTAGAGACCTACTGATACAAGTGTCCTAACTTAGAAGCTTTTAAAATCTCACCTAGAAAAAATAAACAAGTATAGAGCTTTGGCAGAAGAACTAAAACACTGCAAACAGCAGCATCCAAGCCTTTGGGCGTTTTGGCTCTTGAGGGCTCACTAGTTGAACCTCATAAGGAACTAAAGCTTTGTTCTGCTTTGGGACAATTCAGCATGCTCCATTAATTGGCATTTTCCACAGTAACACAGTCATAAGGGTCCCCAATTTGTTCCTAAACTAAATTTGTTTACTTGTTGTTTAAAATATACTCTTAGTTTGCATCATATTCTGAGTTCTGAAAGTAAAACAATTCAGCTCCAGAATGCATAATGGTTTATTTCTTAGATATTTAAATCGCATCAAATCCATTTTTCCATTTCTCATTGTTTAGCTGGATAAGCTGAGGGAATGAGCGATTACACGAGGCATATTCATTCATATTCATTCATATTGTGATGACTCTTACAGCATTTGAAGCAATTAATAATTACAGATTGCAGCATGCTGCACTGTTCAAGTATTCATAACTGTGTAAATATAAGCAAGATTTAGTGTTATTAGCTGGCTAATTAATTGTCTAATCATTTAACTTTAAACCTTCAGGAGTGTCATTTCTAATTTACAGTTGAATAAAATACATTGACTCCATCTTTTGGAAATTTAGTGGAGACAACATAAATAGAACTATGATTAAGAATTGCTACTTGCTTACTGTAATACTTTGCAAAGTAAAGGGCAGAGAAATCATTGATAAAACTCCCTGGGGCCCATCCATCTTAGCTCTGTTCAGTTTCAGACCCAGCTGTGTCTAGTCCTGAACACTGGGACAGCCATGGACAGACAGTTGTGGAGTGAATAATAGATTGTAGATTAACAGATGTAGTCTCTTTCTTTCTTTTTTTTAAATGATTTATTTATTTATGCATACAAGAGCTGTGGTACAGGCCAGAGGTGTCGGGGGAGGGTGAGAGGATTCACCAGAGACAGAGTGGGGAACAGAACAGGCAGATTGACCTAAGTACACTGCTGAAGGGAGCAGCGGGCAAGTCAGGAGGGGTCTGTTGCGCCATGTGTGTTGCTCACTGGCTGGCCAGGAATTGAACTTGTGCTGCAGTGGCTGCGGATAGCTTCATAGGTTGTGTTTTAACCCTTGCACCACCAAGGAGGCCCTGTGGTCTCTTTCTTGCTGAAGTTAGGTGCTTGAGCTTTTAGGGGTAAAGAATCATGCTCAAGAATAGGCTTCCTCTACTTAAGGAAGAACTACACTGTAACTCAGCTTTTCATAGGAGAGACGGGCGTCACATGAAAGGTGCAGCAGCCTCTGAGGGAACTGCTGGGCATTCTGTTATATTCATCGTAGGACAAAACTCGTGCCTGGCTGTGTGTGTGTACCTGTCTCATGTCTAGCTGTGCAATTCTGATGTTTCAATAGATGTGGTTGGCTTAGAAACTGGTGGGGTTATACCTCTGGGGAAGAGCTTCAATCTTCCTAACCAAACATGTATGTCTGGAGAAGCAAACAGAGCCCAAATAGTTGATTGCCTCCTCTTTGTTAATGGGGACATCTGTTCCTTCCACTGATTATTATCAGGGTAGATAACTGTTTCCCCATGTTTCTCAGGGACCTCACCCCCATGATCTTTGAAGAGAAAGAATTGGGGATTCCTTCCACTTCATGGTTCTCTATAGAAAAGAGTTAATGCTCTGGTTACCTAAAATGTTTAGCTTGTAGTCAGTGTGATGGTTGATTAATTCTATGTGTTGACTTGGAGTGCCCAGATTAAACATTATTTCTGGGTGTGTTTGTGAGGGTGTTGTCAAACGAAATTAGCATTTGAATCAATGGAATCAGTCAAGTCTTTCCCTGTGGACATCATTCCAGTCCACTGAAGACCTGAATAGAATAAGAAGGAAGGCAGAGTCTACCCATTTTGTATCCTGTCTGTCTTTTTGAGCTGGGACATTGGTCTTCTGCACCTTTGTCTGGGATTTATACCATTAACTTCCCTGGTTTTAATGCCTTTGGATTTGGACTGACATTACACCACTAACTTTTCTTGGTTTGCACTGTGCAGCCTGCAGATTATGGAATTTCTCAGCTTTTATAATAGGGTGAGCCACTTCCTTATAACCACTGAATCTCTCTCTCTCTCTCTCTCTCGCTCTCTCTCGCTTGCTCTCACTCTCGCTCACACACACACACACACTCACACACACACACATTTTGTTGTGTGCGTATCCTGTTGGTTCTATTATTTGGAGAACCCTGACTAATACAGTCAGTTTAAGAATTTGTTAGTAACAGCCTCTTCATTAATTATCCCACTGTTTCAGCAGCCAACTCTGCATATCTAATTTATTCTGGATAAAATAATCCTGAAGCCATTAGAACACTCTCCAGATTTTACCTGACCAGAAGAGCTGATAGCTATTAAAGTTTCTATTTTTTTTTCTTTCTTTGATTTTCTATTTTCTGGATAGGTATTCTTTAAAAAAAAAGGGGGGGGTGTTGAATTTGTTTTAGGCATCTTTTTTTGCCCTATTTATTACTGTACTGGTATGTACATATTTTCTTTTTCAATATGTACCAAAATCAGAGTATATTGAAAGAGTTTGTTTCCTACCATCAGATGCATGGCCAACTCCTTTGTGGGCAGCAGCAAAACACTTAGATATAAAACTGAATTATAAGTCAAACACTGAGTATATTCTAAGTTAGAATATAACGAGAAAAATGAAAAAGTCTTTTATTCAAACATTTAAACCATCACTGATTTATGCCAAACTTTTTCCTCTAAGATGGAAATGTGAAACTACAGTCCACACTGCATTGTCTTTGCCAGCACCATTGAACAAATCTGGAGACCTTGTCCTGTGGCCTGGCCCTCAGAGAACTCTCAGCTCGTGCAAGGCCAGACCTGGATCTATTGTCACACATGGGGATTTTAATTTCCAGGGAATAAATGCATTCTGGGATATTTTCTCAATTTATAGGCAATAAAAACCTATTTGAAATGAAAATGAACTGTCTGTCAAGGCTAGTTGGAGTTTGGGCCTCTGAGTCACAACAAACTAGCTTCTGAAGAGAGCATATCTGGATGGTAACATAATACCCACTGAACCCTGATTCCCCTCCCCTTAGCCAATCTGTGTTTGCTGACATCTTTACAACTCTCCAACTGAGGCGCAATCTCTTGAGCTCCAGAAACAAAATGATAAATGATATAATCAGGAGCAAAATTCTCTTTGACACCAAGAAGGGCATCTGAAGGCAAAATCAGTTGTTTTTTCATGCATTTTATTACATTCATTCATTCATTAATTCATTCGTTCGTTCCATAAATGATTATTGAGTCCTTGTGGTTGAAGGCATCAAATATTAGTTCTGGGGCTCCCCTGGTGGCACAGCAGTTGAGCCCTGAGCTGCGAAGCTGCCCGCAGCCTCTGCAGTGCCGGTTCGATCCCCGGCCACCGGCGAGGGTCCCACATGGCGCGACAGACCTCTTCTGCAGTGCCCACTGCTCCCCTCAGCAGTGTATTTCGTCAGTCTGCCTGTTCTGCTCCCTGCTCTGGCTCTGGTGAATTCTCTCACCCTCCTGCACTTCTGACTGTACCCACTGCTTGTATGTATAAATAAATAAATAAATAAATAATCTAAAAAAAAATTAGTTCTGAAAAAAACCTTTTCTAAATAGAATAGTGTAGTTGGAGAAGCAGAGACACGGTCATCTCCACTGACTTGCTCGTGGTTGCAGAGCCTGCAAGTAGGACCTTCGTGGACCTGACTCAGGGCTCTGGGTCCCAGGGGTGTCTTTTCCCTTATTATGGGCAGAGCCTTGGTTCTCCTGTAACAAATCCTGTAGACTAAGCTGGTCTGAATCACAACTGATGTATTCCAAACCTTATCAACTAAGATCTTAATATTTTTGGAAGTAAGGAGGGTTACTTTCAATATAAATATAATTTATTTTTAAGAACTCTTGGATTTTACTTTAATGTTTAATTTTAACATTAAATGTTAAAATGTGCCACCTCATGACCAATGTAATTTTCCCCTATGTTGTTTAAACTTTTCATTTTTGGTGAAAATTGTTTTTCTTATTTCAGGTTGAGATTGACTGGTGTTCCAAGTAGAAGCCATAGCACAGGGGGTTTCCTGTTTTTTGGGAGAAATGGCCCTGGAATCTGTTGGGTTAGTTGGAGTAGGTTACTTTTCGAATCAATCAGAAGTAGTTTTGGAGAACATACCAGGAAAACAAAAATTTCCTTTCTGGGCTACTGAAAAGAAGTGCTACGTGCTGGGTGTTTTCAATTTAGTCGGTGCTCATGCTTTTCTTATGTCATCCTAGTGTTTAGCAGGTGAGAAGAAAGTGCTATAGATTCACAGGTTTCCTGGTCTCAAGGAACTGTTTGATTGTATGTGGAAACTGGAGTGGGTGGAGATGATGGTAACCTGTTCCTGAAGGCAATTTTTTTGGGGTTCTTTCTCATAGGCTCTTGCAGTGCATATAGTAAACAACAGCAGTAATAACAGCAATGATCTTGACTCAACTTTGATTTGAGTCTAGATTTTCTGTGAGTTGTCTGCTAACATTCCTGTGTGAGCTGCATGCATAGCTGTGTTTTGGTCACCCATTGCTGTTCCTATGGATTTCTTACACAAATTCAGATGATCGTGTGACTTGAGATAACTATACTTCAAGGGTATCTTAACTTGTCAGATCTTTTCAGCATCTAGTAAAAATAGACATTTTCTAGTCTTTAAATTTTTGGATATCCTCTGCAGTATAAAATGAAATGAAACATCCCCAGTACCTTTTTTTTTTTAAAACATTTTTATTTTTATTTTTTTTTAAGCTTTGTTTATTTACTCAAGCACTGGGTACAGTCAGAAGCGCGGGAGGGTGAGAGAATTCACCAGAGCCAGAGCAGAGAACAGAATAGGCAGACTGATGAAATACACTGCTGAGGGGAGCAGCGGATACGGCAGGAGAGGTCTGTGCGCCATGTGGGACCCTCACCGGTGGCCGGGGATCGAACCGGCACTTCAGAGGCTGCAGGCAACTTCGCAACCCAGCACTTAACCGTTGCGCCACCAGGGAGGCCCTCCCCAGTAACTTTTAAGGAAGGAGAGAGGTCTCGCTGTGCTAAATATTCTGGTGCCTAGTTCTATTTCAAAATTTATAGTGGCAATGTTGAAGCCTATAAAAACAGGAGAAGAAACTGAAGCATAAGAGAGCTGTAGGGGCAGGAATGGACCACAGTGCAGGTTTTCTGATCCAGCAGACCGGGTAAAGGAGGAGTCAGAGTCCTCAGTGGTTTTTTGCAGGTCTTTTATTGGGGTTCAGCGGGTACGTGGCAGGCAGGGGTGCTGGGGGGCTGGGAGGCTGGCAGTCTTCCCAGCCCCCAGCAAATCTTCACTCTATCTGGGCTCTCTGGCGTTCTCTGCTTCTGCTTCGGGCTTCTTCTCTTTCGGCTTCTACTGGCGTCCCCGTGACACCGCCCTTAAAAGCACAGTCTTAGCACAGGTGTACCCACTTCAGGTGCCCGCCATCAGGCATGCATTCAGGATCACAGGGTTCCCTCATCTATCCTGATGGCGGGAGGGCAGAAAAGCCTGATTTTTTACCTTACTCTACAAGAGCCATGCAATTGACTGACTCTCCGGAGCCTGGCAGGCAGAAGTTTCTTGGTTTTGGCTTTCTCCTCTTGATCTAGCATCACATTGTTTTCTGGTTATGACATGGAGGATTTATTTTGCAGTAAGTGAGGTAGCAATCTGCCTTCTGCTTGGTGGAATTTGGACAGTTATGATACAAGTGTTTTCATTTGCTACCCCTTTTTAGTCCCTTGGTGATCCTGCAGAACATAGGTGCTGGAACAAGATCTGGTTTTCTATGCAATGCAGGGACAGTCAGGAGTGGGATGATGACTGTAGCAGTGTGGGCTCCCCATGATCAATTTTGGGTGTTGGTGAGGATGCTCCTGAGAGGCACACTTTGATCCTGGAGCTTGGGCACCCCGTTAAAGGGACTGCTGTGAACCCTCATTGTTGACTTCTTAACTTTAAAGATAAACACATGATGAAAATGCAAACCTGAAATCACTGGTTTAGATCTTTAGCAAAGTTACAAATTTTTAAAAAATCTTTGAAGCTTTGGAGCATAGTTTGGTATTCCTTGTAGTCCAGTATAACATCCCTGCTATAACCTCTGTAGAATTACGTCATCTTACTGCTTTTGGAAAACTGCTCTTTTTTGTGAACATGTTAATGGGTTAAAGGGAGGGTAGGTACTATTTCTAGGTTGTTGGTGAGAAGTTTTTGCCAAATAGACAAATTATAGCTGATGTCATGTGTTAGTCTACATGTTTGTGTGTTTTCTCTAAATAAGCAGTAGCTTGACTAAGATTATTTTATGGTTTCTATTTCCCTTTTATCATCTCTGAACAGACACTGAAATTATATAATTAAATTTAGATGCATGAAGAGAACATCCACTCATATGGAAATGATGCACATCTAGCCAAGTTATTTGCAAATGAGCTTGCTCCCTGAACTACAATACCTTATGATGACAAAACTTCATTTCCATCACAGAGGAAGAAATATGGGAGTACAGTTGTTTCATGGTTCATTGTTAAGTAAAATCATACTGTTAGGATACTTTTTCTTTTAAAAAGTCTGACCACCTCACTAAGAAGTCCTGGATGAATGTCTCTATCACTCTTCATTTTTTCACATTGATCTTGAATTTTCAGATGTTGGTATCATGTCATTAGTCATTGTCACCTCTGTTGATTACCCTTTAAAGTTGCTATAAAATTTATCTTAAAACTTTAGAAAATAGGGCCTCCCTGGTGGCTCAAGGGGTTAAGTTTCAGCACTATGAAGTTATCGGCAGCCACTGCAGCATGAGTTTGATCCCTGACCAGGGAGCTACCCACATGGTGCAGCGGACCTCTCCTATCTCGCCGGCTGCTCCCCTCTGCAGTGTGTTTCAGTAGATGCTGTTGTGCTCCCTACTCTCTTTGGTAAATCCTCACACCCCCCCTCCCCCCACTTCTGGTCTACACCCCAGCTCTTGTATGCATAAAAAAATAAATCTTTTTAAAAAATAAATAAATAATAAAACTTTAAAAAATATTGCTTTAAATCTCAGAAAATCATGTTAATGACATTGTCTGAAGAGAAGCCTGTTCTCTTTAGGGATCTCATTGGAGTCAGGCTCCCAGGCTCATGTATCCATTAGTACAAATTCAGTGTTGCTCTTTCTGAATTCATGCTAAATTATTTGAGAATAGAATGAAAGATATGTTGTAGTGTTTCCTTTCTTAATCTGTAGCTATTTATATTTAATTTTGTAAAATAAGCTGAGAAACATTTATGTTAAATACTAGTTTCTAGGGCAGACGATGGGCAAAGTGACTCACTTTTCTGGGTATAGCCTGGGACCTCAGCAAAAGGACCTTACCAGGGATGCCTTAAACAGAAAATAATTATAATAAATGATCTCTTCTTAAAAGTTCTTAATCAATGAATCCAGTACAACCTGTTAATTACAAGGGAATTTTAGGGAGACCTTCAGACTGATGACTTTTACTTGGAGCTGTTGGTAATGTCTGTGGAGATAGTGAAGGGTATTTGAGGGTGTCTGCATGTATAGAAACAAAGGGGATTCCAGAGCCCTTGGGTTCCTGGAGAGTGTTCGGAAGGGAGGGTGGTTGAAGGGCTGCCTGCTGTGTTCACTGGGTGCTTCCAAAGATCTGTCTGTGGTTAAGTGGCTGGCTCTGTCTGGAGAGAGTATGGCTGCACCTGGGAGAATATACTGAAAATAGGAACAGTCACAGCCCATCTGGCTCTCCCCAGTGCCTAATAAAGCTTGGCTCCCACGGAATTTCATCCTTCCTTATGGCTCTGGATCCTTGTCTTTGGAGAGCCATGATTCTGAGGCCCAGTAAGTGGGTTCTCACAGGTCAGGAGCACAGAGAGTAGACTTAGGGTTCTCTCCTTACATTTCCACCCATCCTGACCTTGTCAGCCTCCCAGGCAGATGTCTGGTTGTGATGGGACTTTGAGCTCTATGGAGGGCCTAGGGAGGAGAGAGCCAGGCTCTGCTCTGCTGGCCTTTGATTCCCAGGACATGTCATCCTCCTGTCAGCCAGGACCCCCCTTCTAAGGGAGGGCTTTGTGGGGACACTACCTACATTAGCAGTGCAGCTGCCATGGTGTGAGTGCTCCTTGAGGAGTGGGACCTAGTTGTGGGGGTCTATGGAGATGTCTGGAACCATCTCAAGTAACCCCCTTACTTGAGAATTCCTTGGTTTTATTAACACTATGCAGTATTGGTCAAGTGGAGAAGGGAATGTGCCCTGTTTTGTTTTAAGGAGGGGGCTAGGCCGCTGCTGAATTTTCTCTGGAGACTTCTGTCTGACCTTGCATTTCTATGGCTAAACACCTCTGGTGATCAGAGATGGTTGTGGTGAGCTGGGAGCTGGCAACTGATTCAAGCTCTAAACCCAGATGGTAACTATCAATAGCCTTGGTGCATGACTGAGTAGCTTATGTTTTAGGCATCTCAGAATCCTCAGCTATGAGTACCTGGAGGAATGTGCATTTTTTCCCATTTTATATTATCAGCCTAGAATGTGTACTACCTGGAGTAGGCACTCAGCAGGTGTTTACCTGATGGTTGGATGAAAAAGTGAGCCCCAGGCTAGCTTAGTGTGAGTTCAGAGGTGGGCAGATTTTCCAGTCAGCTGAGTTTGTAAGTGCTCACTCTATCTCTCCTTCTTGGGGAATCTTTTTTTTTTTTTTTTTTTTTTTAAAGATTTATTCATTCATGCATACAAGAACCAGGGTACAGGCCAGATGTGCGGGAGGGTGAGAGGATTCACCAGAGATAGAGCAGGGAACAGAACAGGCAGACTGACTGAAATACAATGCTGAGGGGACAGCTGGCACGACAGGAGAGGTCTGTCCCACCATGTGGGTATCTCACCAGCCGGCAGGGATTGAACCTGTGCTGCAGAGGCTGCGGACAGCTTCACAGCGCTGTGTTCAACCGCCTGCGCCACCAGGGGAGGCCCTCTTGGTGATTCTTAATGGACTTTTAGCATAGTGGAGACTCTGAGAAGTCCTGAAGTGAAGATAACTTTAGTACTTGTTTAACCCAGAATTTCTGAAACTTATTTGACCCAAGAATGCTCTTTTCTTATAGCTCCATTAACCCCAGATCTTTTGTCAGACTAGATGTCCTGAAGGAGACTTTCGGCCAGAACATTTTAGAATTTGAGAGTAGGAGTCAGAGAGTAAGAAATATTTAGAGGGGTAATGACAGTAGGTTATGGTTTGGGGTGCAGGGGAGTAGTCCCCAAATGGGACTCAGATGCCAAATTCTGAAATTAAACCTTATAGGCCATATACTGATATAGCCACAGTATGAATAGAAATTTCATTGAGTTACTTATCTCTTGAGCTGAGCTCTACTCTCACACAAGTCTTCTGGAGCCGAGGCCATTGTGACACACAATGATCATGTCTTCTGTGCTTTTTTCCTCTCTAGCAGATTGTAAGTTTCTTGAAGACAAGCTTCTAATCTAAACCTAGAGGTCTCTGTGCCCTGTGGCTACCTTATTCCACCAACTGTGGAATAAGTGATGAAGGTGCTGTAGACCCTACATAGAGATGTGGTTTCCTCTGTACTTCCTTTCTCTGTAGGATCTGAGATGGGCACCATTGAGAGAGCAAGCAGTGGAGGCTCCTTTCATTAGCCACACCCTGCTGGGTGTGGTGATGCCAGTGGATAGGCCCAGTTGGCTGGTCAGCTCTCCTGGGTCGCTCATTGCTATCTCTGGGACCCAGGCCCGAAAGTTGCTCTCCACCCACTCCCCATCCCAGATAAGTACATATAAATGTGATTATGTTTAGAAGTTGAAGCTTTTGAATAAATCAGATGCTTTTGTCCAACCCTAGAATAAAGGCTGTAGTTATTTTAAAGCAACAACAAAAATCCTGCAGTCTTCAGCTATTTCTGGATGTAGACTGGTAATTAGCATGCCATTTGTAATTCATTGCTGTCTCCCGGCTGTTTGTTTCCTTGTTTGCAAAGCAGCCCAGTTTGGGAGACTGGGTTTATTTCATTTGGAAATGTGATTATGTGGAGACCTCTAAAATGCCATCATGAGTTTAATGGTTTTCTACAGATGAAGTTTGCCAAACCTGGTGTTTGTTGCTCCATTTATTAGTTTTCAGCCACTCTGTAGAGGGGAGTAACATCTTGCTGGATGGAATTTAGTTCCAAAGAAAATTGTTTAAAGCAAATGCTTTAAGAAAGATTGATACTACTGGAGTGAAAGTGATATTTCAGGACAAGGGCAGGTAATTTTGGGATAGGTTAAGGAGACTTGCATTGTTTTACTGTTTCAATGTTATTCATGGGAGAGGTTTCACATTTTCATTTTACATCTTTACTGATATGCATGGAGGCCAAGTGCAGGTGAGTGTTTTTCTGGAATTTATATTGCCAGAATGAAAGGAAAGGGTCTGCAGTGTTTCCTGTAAAGGGGCAGCCAGTTTAGAAGGTTCCTGGAGACCGGCTGTGGGCTCTGCCTCTGGACATCATGCTCACTATCCAGCTGCAGAAGGGAAAGGGAAACTATGCTGTTAACTATTTTTGTTTTGGAGTGCTGGGACCAGTAAGTGTAAAATGAGAACTTGGCCATCCTCCAGAAAGGAAAGTTTTTGGTTCCTTCTTTCTAGAAAGAGTTATTGGGATAGTCTAATAAATATACCAATTTTCTAGATTTCTCCAGTGATGTGGCTGCTCAGTCAACCCTAAAGTTGGCAGCAGTAAAGGCACAGGGAAGGCAGTTGTGTTCTTAAGGAGTCCATGGGCCAGACTGGCCATCAGGCCCCGCAGCCTGCCTGCTGTTGATTGTCCACGTGGCTTCTCATGTCTGCTAGCAGGGCTTATGGGGGTGGAGGGGAAGTGAATTCACTTTGCCCTTGAGGAATTAACTTGGTGGATGAAAAAGGGAGTTGTTTTATGCATGAATTAGTTCTTTCTAAGCTAATTCTCCTGCTTCCGCTCCCCAAGATGCTACAAAAGAAGGAATATAGACAGAAAAACTACTCTGTGAATGGAAAGTACATGTATTAATCTATGGATATTGATAAAAGGGTTTAAATAAGCACTAGGTTCTAATAGTAAAATAGAAGAGACAGATCCTGACCACTCCATTCATCAGAGGATTTAGAGGAACTATCCTGACTTGCACAGAGGCCAAGGAGTCCTGCAGAAACTGTGTGTGGCCTTAAGTGTTGTTACCCACTGCAGTTCATCATCAGAGAAAGTTATTTCTGGCAATTTTTAGGTAAAGGCAGAGGAAAAAAAATCCTACCTGTAAGGATTTAAATGCAATCCTATATGTGAAGGGTGGATCTGGGGCCTCATCCAGGAAGGTCATCTTGGACCCCAGTGCAGAGGCTCCTATACAAGCACCTGAAACCAGCTTTGAGACTTCCATGCTCAGCTGCAGTCTTGGCTGATGTTGCCCTTGGCATCTGACCTGTAGCTATCGTTGGAGGTCAGCATAGTGCAAGCTTCAGGTCAGACTATCCTGGAAAGTGCAGGGGGAGAGACCGGGGAAGTGTGTCTTAACACTCACCTGTCAAAGGAGATCAACCTCCACTTTCATTTGATTAGTTCAAGAGATTTTAGCCCTTTGGGTTTACCTATTGCAGATTTAGGAAAATAGATTCTACTATCTTAGTTTCAAATTATGATATTTAAGAATAATTTCCATTTTCCAAAACTCTTTGTCATAGAAATAGATTTGATGATAGAGGATTGTAAACCCAAGTGCTGCAAAGGGATGTTAAAAATCCTGTAAGGATGGGAAGAGGTAGGAGCCCCTAGTGTAGGAGGCAAAAGAATCGGGCCTTAGTTTGCTCATATGGAGTCTGATATGAAAGACAGCTATCATATCATGTTAAAAAAGGATTGTTACTTTTTGATTGATACCATCAGATGGCCCAGAAATAAAAGTAGCTATCAGAAGGATTTCATTCAAAAGTCTACTTCTGTCTACTTTGTCCCTCTGTCTGCACTGTTATTACTTTCTTACACATCTTTCTAGGATTTCCTTATGTCTTTATAAATAATTTTGAAAATATGTTGACCATTCCCATTCTCTGTGTCCCTGCAACGTGTCATACCTACTTCCCTGCACCTTGCTTTTTATACTTAATATGTCTTGGCGAAGTTTCCACATTAGCACATAGAAAGCTTCCTACTCTTTACCATTTAAAGTATATCCCATCATTTAGAAGCAGCCCTCTATTGATGGACATTTAACTTATTTCCAAGTTTTTTTTTTTTTTTTTTAATACAATCACTGGGCACTGTCAGAAGCACGAGAGGGTGAGATAATCCACTAGAGTCAGAGTGTGGAGCAGAACAGGCAGGCCGACGAAGTACACTGCAGAGGGGAGCATCAGGCGCAGCAGGAGAGGTCTGCGCATCATGTGGGACCCTTACGGTGGCCAGGGATCGAACTGGCCCTGTAGAGGCTGCAGGCAGCTTTGCAGCCCAGCGCTCAACCACTGCGCCACGAGGGGAGGTCCTCCAAGTTTTGTTTTTATGAACAAAATACAATAAATAATATACTTTTTTCACATAATTTCAGTTGACAAATGTGTATCTTTGAGGTAGATTCCCTGAATTGGAATTGTCAAGTCAAAGAGTATGTGCATATGTATTTTTGGCTGATGTTGCCAAATTGCCTTTCCTGGTGGTTCTTCCTGCTCATCAGTGGTGGGGGAGGGTGCTTGTTTTACTACATCCTCAGCAGTAAACTCTATTACCACATTTTGAAATTTACTGACATGATAAGTGGAAATGGTATCAAAATGCATGAGTGAAGTTGTGCATCCTTCCTATTACTATTGGAGTCATTTGTATTTGTGGATTGTTGTACTTTTTTTCCTCATGAATTTCTAGGGCCACGTTATATATTAGGAAAATAGATGGTGATAAAACTTGCAATGATATTTCCAATTTTCATCTTATAACTCATTTTTATGAGGCTGAAATTTGTTTTTGATGTTGAAATGGTTATGATTACTAGTATTTGCTTTTCTGGCTTCTGGATCTTGAATCATATGAAGAAATTTACAACATGGCTGTAGAACCATATTGTTATTTAGAATTAACTGGTTTCAGAGACTTTGTTGTTCCTGATTTAAGTAAAGATTTTAGATAAAGCTGAAATAGGAAAGCCAAAAATACACAGGTTATTTGTTTCATGTGGTTTGCTTTTTGTACTCTCCTTTTGCTTTTATTTAAAATAAGAAATATTACTTTTTTTCACTTCCCATAGTTGGAAAGAGATTGTAATTCCCATCCAACAATAAGTCCAATAAATGATGTGCGTGACTGAGATGTGGTGGTTCAGCCCTGCCCTCCATGCATATCCTGGTATAGACTGTGGGCTCTCACAGGGGAGATGCTCAGCTTTTTTGGGAAGTTGGTTGTGGCTGAGTGTCACTCTAGAGGGCCTTAGGTTGCAGGTAATGAACACCTGTCAAGTGATCTTGAGTTGCCTGAGGATGACTTGGCCAATGAAAATTGAATTCCAGATAGGTTGTTTGCTGCGTGTTCTGGTTCCAGTTTCTCTTGCAAGTAATCGTTAGATGTGCCAAACCTATAGGTTTATTTGTAATTCTATTTTTACTAGTTCTGTTACTTATAATTCTGTTTTTCCTCTGTGTATTTACTGAGGACTTGAAGAGTCCCATAGGATACAGTACTCAACTGTAGTGGGCTCTCCAGCACCATTAATATATTATAGAAGTTAAAGACCTAAAAAGAAATAAATAACCCTTTTAAAAACAACAAATTAAGGTCAGTCAGTAACAAAACTGCTGAGGCTTTTTTTAAAAAAGATTTATTTATTTATACCTACAAGAACTGGGGCACAGGCCAGAGGTGTGGGGGGTGAGAGGATTCACCAGAGACAAAGTGGAGAACATAATAGGTGGATTGACTGAAATACACTGCTGAGGGGAGCAGCGGGAGAGTTGGAGAGATCTGCTGCACCATGTGGGTAGCTCCCTGGCCAGGGATTGAACTTGTGCTACAGTGGCTTGAATAGCCTCATAGATTACGTCCTAACCCTTTGTGCCACGAGGGAGGCCCCAAAACTGCTTAGATTTTGATCACTTAAAATAAGATCTATGTGATCCAGTTTTGTGGAGTAAGCATTTTCTGCAACTTGGGAGATGGGCTGAGAGTAGGGTCTGAGGGATTACAGGGAGCAGTGCTGAAGAGATGAAAGAGAGGGACTTTGGAATTACTGTATTGAAGACCAGAAAACACTGGGTGAAACAGGGCTATAAATGGTGCTATTGCCATCCCTCAACACTGGCCAGTAGAGGAGAGGTCACTGTGGGTTCTTCACCAGTGTGCACAATTGCAAGACCACTCAGGCCCAGAGAACAACCACAATGGGGTTTTCTTAACAAATAGGGGAAACAGAGTCCTTAAGACCACAAGTGCTGGCTGTCTTACCCAGATAGTGTTCACAGTGTCCAAAATTCCTAAACAGAAAGCCTCTCTCATTTAAGATGGCCTGTCCCATCAGTAAGGGCCTGGAGCTCATGGCAGCTGGCAAGCAGTGGGCCAGGACTCAACTTACTGCAACTGGAGGTGCTCACAGGTGGGGCTGCTGAGATGATGCCACAGCAGCCCACAGTAGCAGTCTGAAGGTCAGGATGAGCATCCCTGGATGCAGGACCAGATGGCAAGGAAGGCACAGCACCAGGAGGTGGTGCTGGATGATCAACAGAGTGCCTGTCACCTGTCAACAGTGCTGGACAGCACTACCTGTCACCAGCGTTACAGCTCTTTGTGATTTGTTGGCCCACACCTACAACAAACAGCTCCTTGAGACACCAGGCCTGGGGCCTGATACTCCTTCCAGGCAAAGTCAGGGGCAGGCTGGAGACAGGTGCAGCCAGCCTGGCCTCTGCAAAGCTCTTTGGCTTCTCTGTGAAGCTTTTCAGCTTCTCTTTTTCCTTTGGAGGTCAGCTGTTGAGTGCGTCTGAGAGCAGCCAGTCAGTGTGAGTGAGTTCAGTGAGTCTGAGCAAGTCTTAGAGAGTGCGAGTCCAAGCAAGTCCAGGCCAAGAGAGTCTGAGAATCCAGTGAGCAAGTAAGCACGATCCCAGGCTGGCTCCTGCTCACCCTTATCTCCTCTTTCAGGGTACCCCACCTAATAGTCTGGCCCAATTTCAATCCTGGGGCTGATTGGACCTTTTACCAATCAGCTCATAGCTCACACCTGATTGGTCCATTCCATGATCCAGGCACCGAATCCATGAGCCCCTCCTCTGCCTACAGCTGGAAGGAGCCACAGCAATGTAGCTGGGCCTGTGGGGCCCCAGGGGCTGCATGCCCTGGGATGGCGTGGTAGGGCAACCACTGCTGTCCACTATGAGTGCCGGCCCCTGCCGGCAGCCTGAGCCCCTTGGGGGCTAAGCTCTAGAGCCTGGGAGGGCTGGGTGTGTGTGCCCAGTTTCAGTTCCATGCCTGCCTTTCTGAAAAATGATATTTTTTGAGGACTCTGTCCTTGCTGGAGCTGTCATCAGCTTCTGCTGGGCATTATTTTTGTTAACAGTGGTAAGACTATATTCTTGCACTTGTTCATTAGCAGACAGCTCTTTTAACTTTATCATTTAAACAAATACAATGACAAAGCACATGAAGGTGATTTCTCAGCATTACGTCTTGAATTTCTGCTGTAGGCAGCAACACTGAAATTCTGTACACAGTTGAGTCTTGACTCAGTTTGTCAGTTGCAGAGGTGCAGATAGGCAAGGCTCACTCTTCCACTTCTCCCCTCCTCCCATTTTATCATAGGTGAGTAAGTTGAGGTAAAGCCAATAAAATTCAGGGTGAATGATTTTGCTGGGGACTGGGCCCTAGGCAGCAACAAATTTTAGGAACTCAGTGCAGGAGATGCCCATAAGGGTTTCAGAAATGATCGATGGCCAGAGAGAGCCAGGAGGGTGGAGTCCTTGTCAAGTGGAGAGACAGCAGGTGCCATCGACACATCAGATGCTTTTGGAGGTCAGATGAGATGGGGACTGAGTGATGCTCATTGGATTTGGAAATTAGGGAAACTAGAAGCCTGTGGGATGAGAAGTGAAAATCCTACTTAGTTTCACAAGGCACTTCCCGGTAGACGCTACTGACTGCAAAGATGGACTCACAGGAGTCCATTGTTCATTTGGTAGTGCCTGTGTTCTAGGAACTGCTTCATAAGCTGCCACAAAGTTGTCACTGGATCTGCTGTTGGTGTACAATTTCCAACTGAATTACCTCCAACCAATTATTAAACATGAAGTTTTAAAAAATGGCTTCTTGTGACTGTAGAATTGAGACTACTCAGAGGAGGGAGTTGGGGATAGGAGGCAAAAGAAGAAGGAGCCCAATGGACTATGGTGAAGGACTGTGAGTGCTTTGGTGGTGGATGTGGGATTTATGCAACCTACATCTGAAGAGGTGTGAACCTACTTCCCTAAGTCATATATTGTAACCCTATGTTACATAAAAATGTAAAATTAAAATTAAAACCAGAACAACAAATAGTCCTATAATGTTAGAAATTAAAAAAAAAAAAAAAGAACAGAGTATTGTGCACCAGGAGTATGAATACACAGAAGAAAGGGCATATGAGGACACAGTGAAAAGGAGACCATCTGCAAGTCAGGAAGAAAGACCTCAATAGCACCAGCAGCACCATCATCTTGATCTTAGATTTTTTTGTCTTCAAAATAAATCTTCTGCTGTCTGTGATTCAGAAAAAAAATGGTTTCCAGTTGAGATTCATCTAGACACACAAAAGTGAATTCAGTGGTGGTAGAGAATGTGTTGGGGATAATTGCTCTTATTTTGTGACAAGTCATATGGCTTCATTCCAGAGGATCTAAATTCTCCAGAAAATTGTATCAGTGAACCTAAAACTATTCATGGAATGACCTTACAGTCACTTAATGATGCATGAGGACTTGAATAGAGCTAAACAAGTTGTGAGATGACAGTGTTTGTGATCTACAGACTGGCATTATTCCTATCATATCAGAACCATGAGGGGAGATGCTGGGAGGCCTGCTTGGGCTTGCAGCGAGGTAGAAGGAAAAAGTAGGGTGTGTTTTCTCTAATAACCAAAAGAAAGTATTTAAAAGCTGTCCCATCACCAGGGAGCACTAAAGTTCTTTTTTGTTAAAGTTTTTGCTTATAGAGTTCACCATTCATTTGTTCACTCAATAATTTAGCATTAACCCAACTAACATTTTTTAAACTCTGTGGTATGTTCAGCATCATGATAGATGTCATTGTAAAAAAGAAAAATAGAAGACAATCTTGCTTTCTGATCAGAGAGGACCCTGGCACTGGCGTGGGATGACCACTAAATTCTCCCTGAGGTGGGGGTGGAGGAGGTGGCCTCAGCTGACCTAGACTCCCCGTTTTTCAGTCCTAACCTGAATCCTTCCTCATTGGGGCTGAGGTTTCTGGGCTTCACTTGCTATTTCCATCTGGAATAACATCTTCCAGATGGGTTTAGTTTCATGTTTTGGTATGTTTTGATTTATATTATTTACAGTGGATAGTCTCCTGCTTATTCCTTTTTTTTACTTGGAAAATGTTGCAGTCGACTTTTGTTAAGATTATGATGTGGTATGTTGGAACGATGCAGATTTTGGCACCATATAGCTGTATCTGAGTTCAAATTCCTGTTTTACTCTTGGCATTACTGTAGCCTTTGGCAAATTATTTAACTCACTGAACCTAAAATGGGTAAACAATAATTACCTGAAGGACTTTCATAAAGATAAGAACAAAGTAAAAACTATGATTATTAGGGAGGGCAGAGGATCCAGATGACCTTCCCTGTTTTTTATTTCATATCCATCCATCCATCCATCCATCCATCCATCCATCCATCCATCCATCCATCCATCCATCCATCCATTTTACTGATGAATCAGTCAGAGTTTATGAGGTGCTCCCTATATGCCAGGACACAAATACAAATAAGATTCCATTCCAAAGAGCCACTTAAGGGGCTGACTTCAGTCTTTTTAGAGCGGGGCAGATCCCACTCAGGACGTCCTGATGCACTGCCTGCAGGTTTGTCCTTCACATGAAATAGTCTTCAAGTGCCCTGGTGGGTGGTGTAAGGAAAATGGAGTTATTCAGGCTCTTTTTCATCTCCTGCTGCTGGCCTCTGTGCCCTCACTTGCAGCCTTGTTTTCCTCCTAGGTTTTGTTGCCCACATGGGATATCATTTTATTGCAAAATGTGCTTGTGAGGGGAGCACGGGGCATGTGCGCATGTGATAGTGGACACCTGTGCCGAGAAACCAGCGCACAATGGGTGTGTGTGTGTGTGTGTGTGTGTGTGTGTGTGTGTGTGTGTGTGTGTGTGTGTGTGTGTGTGTGTGTGTGTGTGTGTGTGTGTTGTGTGTGTGTGTGTGTGTGTGTGTGTGTGTGTGTGTGTGTGTGTGTGTGTGTGTGTGTGTGTGTGTGTGTGTGGACTGATACCTGGGCCAAGGAGAGGAGAGCTGAGAGAAAGAGAGAGAGCGTGAGCGAGAGTGCCAGGGAGGCTCAGTTGCTGCCTGCCTCCCTGCCTGCTGGTCTGCCTGTGTACCAGGTCCCTTGCTTCAGTATTAAAAGGCCTGTCAAATCTATCAAGGGCTCCAAGATTCTTTTCTGTTTGCCCGAATCAACAATGAACCTGCTGGGTCTGGGATGGTTGCTCCTGCAGTGGGGTGGCAAGAAGCTCTGACGTCCATCAAGCATCTGCTTTCACTGGGCTCTCAGGACTGTTGCTTTTCCCATACACAGGTGGCACTATTTGTGTGCCCAGCAGAGTGTCTTGACGCTCCTGTTACCTCAGGAATGCAAACCACACTGGTTAATGCTTTTAGTTGGTTGTTACAGGGGAAATTTCAAAATAACCTTTATGGAGGTCTTCAAAAGCTGAATGTACCAGGCACTGTGACAACTGGCAACGTCTTCTGTTTTCCTTGTCTTTCTCTTAGGGGAAACTGGTATATTAGGCTAGATGTGGAGGAAATGTTCTCAGGACTCACTGGAAGGCGTTCTACATTTCCAGGTTGCTTGGGAAAATCCCCTGAGGCTGCCTGGCTGACCTGGAAAAGAAACTACAGGAACATACCATTTGAAAAATGAGTTCAAGATGAAGGATAATAGCTGCATAATTTTCTTACAGTTATGTGAGTGAGACCTTAAAGAAGCCACTGGGGAGAATGCCTCTTAAGCTTTAGCTGCAGGTTTTATGTCTCTATTTTTTGGAAGGAAGATCAAGCACGTAAGACTTTGTGTCCTTATTTGCACAGAGATCCATGAGGGGTGACATGTGGCGCTCTGTTGATCTGTTTGGGTTAGGATCCTAGCTTCGTCCACCTTGCAAGCAGAGCCTGGAGCCAGCCATTCCCTAGCCATGCCACAAGCAGGTTCCTTTCCACTATCAGAGAACAGCCCTGTGGTAATGAAGGAGCAGATATGGACTCCAGACCTCATTCAGAAGTACTGTGGCACCATTTTTTTTTCTTCCTGTGGTAAAAGTGCAACTTTGGATAGTTTTTTGTCTTTGTTTTGAACCTGACTTCCCCTGGTAAGCAGTTGTTTAAAAGGCTGCCTTCCCTGCAGGCTTCCCCAAATGGGAACACAGTTAGTCTCCTTGACACCTGTGTGCATTTCATTTGAATAAGAACATTTTGCACCTGTTGATGTACTGCTTTTTAATTGTTCACAGCTGTTTTCTTGTTGATTTTATTTCTTCTCTAAATTGTATGGACTTTGAGGACAGTGATGGTCTCTGCCTGTTTCTGCCTTTATTTCTGTGTAGCTCCTGCAAGTTTGCCTTGTCTGCATTCACAAGCCAGTTATATGTGGCGCTAGTCCTCCCCTCTCTTGCCATGAGGAGTATTTTGGTGCTTGGGTAAGGAGGCAGATTCTTTCTGCAGTTTTAATGTTTTAAGGTCAGAAAGTGAGAGAACAGGAGAAAGCTCTTTTTTTGTGTGTGAATTAGATGCAATGAAAACACATCTTTTTACTGATCTCAACCTGTGCTTTTAGTAATTTTGCCCAAAGAGTTTCCATGCAAAGTCAATATTTGAAAACAGAAATTCACTTATTAGCAGCAGATCAGGAAACATCTTCAAGTCACACGGGTATTGAATCTGGGGATCAGTGGGGCTTGAGGGGAAATGCTTTTGTAAAATCCATTTAAAATCTTTTAAAATCTATCTCCTAACAACTTAGGGTTTCTGAGTTGCAAAGTGGTAGATCAGAAGGATGAGTTTAAAATAGACTATTTTGACCTGACTCAGTAGAATGCTTTTTTTAAAATTATAGGTGAGAACCAATAGCTGTGAGTTGTTTTCTGGAAAATTTGTAAGAATCATTTTTTGGAAAATTTGTAAACAATCATTATTAGATTGTGTCAAGTAATTTAGTTAAAAAGTGGTCTCTTAATTTTAACATGTTGTGATGTGGCTATTACTCTATAATATGTGTATAAGAAGTCAAAATGAGATGTTAAAAATTAATATTATTATAACACATTTCTTAAAAGTCATTAACTACAGTTGGCCCAGTACATTCTAGAACTGCTGCAGTGATAAAGATGTAGTATGTGGCAAGTGAGGTTTACATGTGTTGTAAATGATCATGAAACCAGTTGTCTGACTTTGCTGGAAGGTTTGGCCTATGAACAGGCACACCTTGGAGATATTGCTGGTTTGGAAAAGTGAATATTGTGTTAGAGTGAATCACCTGAATTTTTTGGTATCTCACTACATATAAAATTTATGTGCATAATATACTATAGTCTATTAAGTATATTATGTCTAAAAATCAATGTACTTTTTTTAAATTTAAATTGTATTTTTATATTCCCCATACAATTGCAACACCCTTATTTTGACCTCAATCCCTCCTTTCCCCGCCCCCTATGTCCCATAGAGTGTCTCTGGTTCATAGTTCTTTGTTGAAAATCAGTGTATTTTAACTAAAAATACTTTATTGCTAGAGAGTGCTAATCACCATATCTGAACCTTCAGTGAGTCTTTTGCTGGTGAGAGGTCTTCTATGTTGATGATGAATGCTGATCAGGATGTTGGTTGTGAAAGTTAAGTTGTCTGTGACAGCTTCTTCAAATAAGAAAACAACTAAGTTTTCTGTATTGATTGACTTTTCCTTTCACTAAACGTTTCTCTGTAGCATGTGATGCTGTTTGATCACATTTCCCCCGTAGCAGAACTTTCTACTGTGAAAATGGAGTCAATTCTCTGAAAACCTATTACTTAAGTTTTTGTAATATTCTAAGTCCCTTATTGTCTATTTTAAATTTTTTTCATGTATTTAAAAATACTTAAAAGTAGCATTTTTTCTTACATCTTACATTATTAATTTTTGGACAGTAAATGATTTTTACTCTCAGGTGTGGTCAAAGTTCTTTTGGTGTCGTTTCAATAGTGTTCAGTCTTGCTCACCAGAAGTAGTTTCCATCTCAAGAAAACACTTTTTTTTTACTTATCCCTAAGAAGCAAGTCCTCTTTTGTTCAAGTGTTGTTATGAGATTGTAACAATTCAGTTAAATCTTCAAGCTCTACTTCTAATTCTAGTTATCTTGCTATTTCCACCATATCTGCAGTTACTCCCTGAATTAGAATTACGAACTCCTCTGGCCATCCATCATGATTTTGCTACCGGAACCTAGCCACCTCAACGGTGGGAGCTGGTAGCAGCAGTGGTGTTCTCTCTCCCTGCTGCTCCACAATGAGTCAGTTGTGGCAGTTGCGCCTCAGAACCCTTTTATGCAACTGTTTTGGATTGTGTAATGGACCAGTCAGGTGTGAGCTGATTGGTGCTAAATGGCCCAGTCAGCCACAGGATTGAAAAGTGGTCCAATCAGACTTGTGGGTAGAACACCCTGAAAGAGGCTATAAGCCAGGGTCAGAGGGAGCTGAGGGAGAGATGGTTCCAGCCCCTTAAGAGAACAGATGGTTCCAGCCTCCAAACAAAGAAGACAGACAGTTCCAGTCTATGGAGAAAGAAAGAAGGGGAAGACTGTTCCTGGCCCCCAAAGAAAGAAGAGAAGAAGCATCCAACATCTGACCTCTGAGGAGGGAAGAAGAACTGAAGACCTCTGTCTGAGATGGGGTCTCTGGTCCTGTCTCTGACATTGCCTGAAAGGAGCACCAAACGCCCTGGGCCTTGTGTCTCAAAGAGCTGTTAACATTGGGTGACTCTGACACCACCTCTGGGGGACCAGTAGTGACCATCACTCCTGGCCAGTGCTGTCCAGTATACCTGGTGACTGGTGGCAACCATCACTGAAACTATCTGGGTGAGATAGCCGCCATTTATGGCTACAGTAAGCTCTTTGTTTCCCCTGTTTGTAAAATAAGCTCCATAGTTGTTGTTCCTGGAGGCTGAAGTCTCTTGCGTTTATGTACCTGGCTGAGAACCCACATAGTGTCCTGCCCTCCTATCAGGCACTAACTTTTGTTTGGCTATAGCCAGAGGCCCCTGCTATGTGGGTGTTGTATTGCTATAGCCCCTGGTTTTGGTTTATGACCTTTTGGGCTTGAAGGGCTTTTTGGTGACTCTCCTGTCCTAGCACCTGGGCAGGTGGGTGGCTGTTCCATTCTACTATCCAGCCTCCTGCCCCATCTGCCCATTTCAATTTGAATCAGCTTCTTCTGTACTCCATGTTAATCTTAAAGAAACTCCAATTTAATATTAAAGAAGTGAAAATGAGTTTTACTCTGAATTTTAAAGATTGGCCTCAACTCTAATGTCATATAAAGGTTCTAGAAAATAAGTATGATGAATATAGGATGAGTTTTAACATATACTAAATGAGAATATTATATAATAGTGTTTGTAACTTGCTGTTTTTGTTAAAAATATGTCAAAGTTAAGTACTAATGGATAACTGTGAATGTTAGAATTGCCTCCTTCTACACTCAGTATTTTGACTTTTGACCTCTTCCCATGAATCCCCAATGTCCTTGCTGGCATCTGGAATGGAGACTCCTCTGCAGAAGGCTTTCAGCAGATTACTCAGATCCATCACAGGGTCCACTCACCCTGTGTGGCAGCTATCGCCTTCTGAGTGTATTTCTTGAATGCCGAGGCTTGAAAGTTGAAAGGACTCTGATCCACGGATGGCAGGAGGATGTTGTGTCAGCAGGCACGACGCAGCGTCAGTCTCCTTGTTTGTCTCCATCACCACTCTTGAGTGAACAGGTGCATTGTCAATGAGCTGTTGTATTTTAAAAGGGATCTTTTTTTTTTCTGAGCAGCGGCCTTAAAATATTCAGTACACCATGTTGTGAATAGATGTGCTGTGACCCAGGCTTTGTTTTCATAGAGCTCAGACAGCGTAAATTTAGCATAATTCTTAAGGGCCCCTGGGACTTTCAGAATGGCAAGTGAGCATTGACTTCAAGTGAAAGTCACCAGCCCCTTTAACCCCTAACAAGAGAGGCAGCCTGTCCTTTGAAGCTTGCAGTCTGGTACGGACTTCTCTGTAGCATGACAGTCCTGGAGACTCTGGCATCTCCTTCCACTAGAAGGCTGTTTGCTTGACACTGAAGATCTGCAGTGCGTGTAGGCACCTGCACCCATTATCTCAGCACTTGCTGCTTCAGCTTGGACTTTCCCACTGTGGAGATGGCTTCTGCTCTTAGACCTCTTGCCCCAGCCTCCTCTAGCTACAGAGTTTCCTTCTGCAGCTCCTCACCTCTCTCAGCCTTCATAGAATTGAAGGGAGTTAGGGCCTTGCTCTGGATTAGGCTTTGTTTAAGAGAGTGGTTTGTGCTTCCATCCAGACCACTAAAGCCCTCTCCATATCAGCAAAAAGGCTGCTTTGCTTTCTTACCATTTGTGTGTTCAGTGGAAAAGTTTTTCATTTCCTTCAAGAGCTGTTCCTTTCATTCACAGCTTGGCTAACTGTGTGGCATGGCCTATCTGGGTTTTTGATATGCCTTCCTCAGTGAGCTTAAACATATCTAGCTTTTGGTTTAAAGTGAGAGACATGCAGCTCTTTCTCTTGAACACTTAGAGACTTTGTACAGTTACTAATTGACTAATTTCAATATTGTGTGTCTCACGGCATAGAGAGGTCTGAGGAGAGGGAGAGAGGTGGTCCAGTGGCCAGTTGGTGGAATGGCCAGAAGACATAACGTTTACTGAGTGAGTTTGGTCTCTCCTGTGGGTGTGGTTCCTGGCACCCCAAAACAATCATACCAGTGACACTAAAGATCCTGGATCACCAAAGCAGATAGAATTGTAAAATGTTTGAAATACTGTGAGAATTATCAAAATATGACACAGAGACATGAAGTGAGTACATACTTTAGGAAAAATGGTGCTGTTAGAATTGCTTGAGGTAGGTTTGCCACAAACTTCGAATTTGTATAAAGTACATTATCTGAAAGCTTAAAATGTGAGGATCAATTAAATAAGGTATGTTTGTAGCTAATCAGCAGTATATCAGTATGGCTTGCAATCATAGTTAAGAACTACAAGGCCTGCTTCAGCCTTGTAGTTCAGTTGTACAAAATACAAAGTACAAGTCCCATCATTCATTTAGTTTTTTTGGGGGGAAATGTCTGTTGGGGTGTGCCACATGCAGTATGGGCCAAGGCGTTCCTAGGTGATAGCAGTGCTATCAGCCTGAGACCACCACAACAGAGCTGGAATTGCTGGCCTCTCCCATAAATTGAAGACTGACTTGCTGTCAGAGTTCATAGATGGAACTTGAGAAAGGGGAGAGTGTCTTAAATTTCAGAATATAAACATTAGATTGCACTTGGCTTGGATTGAGTCTACAGGCAGATTTATAGAAGTAGATGAATTGAGTCTTTTATTTTGCATTCATTGTGTGCTATAGTAAGTAGGTGAGGAAAAGCCTCCCATCAGAAAAAATGAATTGGACCAGGTGTGGGCTATCATTCATAGAGATGAACCTACAGTGGGAGATGGTAAAACCAAGTCAAAGTCCAGGAAATGTTCAGAGTTGCAGCAGGAATAGGGGAGTGTGTGTAGTAGACCTGGGTAGAGTTCTAATTGATATTTGGGATAATTGGATGCTGCTTATCTTGGCTTTTACGTCAGCTGTTATTTAACTAAGTGCTTTTAGGGGCTTTTAGAAAAGCTTCTAACAGAAGAGAGATGTCTGAATTGAAGCTCCAAAGATGAAAGCAATAGTTCAATTTACTGTAGAAGGATTTCTGCATTTAGCTAAAGTGAAATAGTTTGTTGAGCAACTTCCCCACAAAATGATCTAAAACCTAGAAAGATTACAGAAAAGGTGACCAGCACTTAAGGGACCACAGTACAGAAGATAAGAGTGCACACTGATTTTGTCCAACATTCTGTGATACTTTTTTCCTGAAGGTATTTGCTGCTTCATAAGGGGACCTGAGGTAGACAGGCAAAGAAATAGAAAGTGACTTCTGAGAAGCTGGGATCATTAATAGATCTTTTGGCAGTCTTATGAGGTTGTAGTGACTAAACTTGGAGCCAAAACTACTAAGGCAGTGTGGACTTACGAGAATAAGATCTTAGGGAGAAGGAAAAAATATTACGATGAGCCTAATAATCTGTACTGTTACTTTCTTCAAAGTATTTCCTGATGTTTTAACAACTCAGGAGCAAAAGAAATGTAGAGAAAGCTATTCTTAAAGTCTGGCTGGCTAAGACTGCAGTTTCTGGGAACTGTGGAATAAAAAATTAGAGTTCAGGATTTTGCAGGAGAATGAGCCCTGTTAAGCAACATGACTTTGGGTCTGATCCCACTTTAGAAATAAGAGTAAGCTTGAAATAGGTCAACCTTCACAAAAGACTGAAACCCAATATTATAAGAAGACAAAATCTAAACCAATAGAGAAATGAACAGGAAGAACTGAACAAGATATTGAATAGAACCACAAAATGACAATAACAGAATTCCATGTATCAGTAATCACCCTAAATGTAAGTGGACTAACCTCAACAATAAAGGGCCTCCCTGGTGGCCCTTTAATCTCAGCACTATCACTGTGACAGCCTGAGTTCAATCCCTGGCCTGGAAGCTAACCCACATATGAATTAAGGAGGGAAAAAAATTAAAAAATGCCTCTAAATGAAGGACAATGAGGACACAACCTTCCATAATGTATAGAACACAGCAAAAGCAGTAATAAGAGTAGAGTATATAGCAAGGCAGGCCCACATCAAGCAACAACAAAGAACCCAAAGAAACAACTTAGTTTCCCATCTCAAATAACTAGCAAAAGAACAAAAAACCCAAAAACCAGTAAAAGACAGGAAATAATAAAAGTTTAAGTAGAAATAAATGAAATATAAATAAAGAGTCCGAAAGATCAATGAAACCAAAAGCTGGTTCTTTGAAAAAATAAGCAAAATAGACAAACTTCTAGCCAGGCTCACTAAGAAAAAAGGGAGAAAACTCAAATAAATAGGATCATAAGTGCAAGAGGAAAAATTACAACAGACACAGCAGAAATCCAAAGGATAATAAGAGATTAGTATGAACATTTATATGCAAAGAAGTTCAACAATCCAGATGAGAAGGATAAATTCTTAAAACGTACAATCACCCAAAGATGAATAGAAAATTTAAATGAATTACAGGAAAATTGAAACAGTAATCAAAACCTCCCCCCCTCCCCCCCAAAAAAAAGACCTAGGTGGTTTCACAGGTGAGGTTTACCAAACATTCAAGGATGGACAAATGCCTATCCTAGAAAATCTCTTTAAGAAAAAAATGAGGAATTAGGAAAATTACCAGTTACATTTTATGAAGCCAACATTACAGTAATATCAAAACCAAACAAAGACAACATAAAAAATGAAAACTACAGACCAATCTCCCTAAAGAACACAGATGTAAAAATCTTCAATAAACTCTATCAAACTGAATCCAACAATGTATCAAAAGGATTATAAACCATGACCAAGAAAAATTTATTCCAAGAACTCAAGGATGGTTCAATGTCTGAAAATAAATTAATGTAATTTAACACATCAACAAAAGAAAAATGAAAACTGTATGATCATATCAATAGATGATGAGGAAAAATTTGATAAAGTTCAACATCCATTTATGATGAAGGCCCTTAAAATACTGAGAATAATTGGACATATCTTAATATAATAAAAGCCATATACAACAAACCCACAGCTAATGTGACAAACTGAAAGCCTTCCCTTTAAGTTCTAGAGCAAGACAAAGAGGTCCACTTTCACCACTGCTGTTCAACATAATACTGGAAGTACTAGGTAGAGCAACTAGGCAAAAGAAAGACAGACAAGGAGTCCAAATAGGGAAAAAAGTAAAGCTATCATTATTTGCAGATGATGTGATAAAATATATTCAGAACCCTCACAAATCCATGGAAAAAGTAATTAAATAAACCAGTTTAGTAAAGTAGCAGGTAACAAAATCAATACACAAAAAATTATTAGCCTTGCTATATGCAAAAATTAATCTGAAGAGGAAGAACTTAAGAAATTCACTCCAGGGGCCTCCCTGGTGGCACAAGGGGTTAAGATGCAGCACTATCAAGCTGTTGCCAGCCACTGCAATGCAGATTTGATCCATGGTCAGGGAGGTGACCCACATGGTGTAGCAGACCTTTCCTGTCTTGCCTGCTGCTCCCCTCAGCAGTGTATTTCAGTAGATCTGGTTCTGCTCCCCACTCTGTCTCTGGTGAATCCTCTCACCCCCCCGCATCTCTGGCCTGTACCCTAGCTCTTGTATGCCTAAATAAATAAATCTTAAAAAAAAAAAGAAATTCACCCCATTTACAGTCGCACCAAACAAATTTAAATATCTGGGAATAAACCTATCAAAGAGGTGAAAGACCTATACATAGAAAATTACAAAACATTGTTAGAAGAAATGGAAGAAGACACAAAGAAATGGAAAGACATTTCCTGCTCATGGATAGAGAAAGTTAACATTATCAAAATGGCCATTTTACTCAAAGCAATTTACAGATTCAATGCAATGCCAATAGAAATCCCAATGACATTCTTCAAAGAAATGGAACAAATATTGCTGAAATTCATATGGAATCACACACAAAAAATCATCAAATAGCCAAAGCTCACCTGACTGAAAAGGGAAAGAACAGAGGTGTTACACTCCTAGACTTCAAGGAAACAAACCCAGAATAATAAACCCAGAATAATAAAAAGTGTGGTACTGGAACAAAAACAGACACACAGACCAATGGAATCAAATTGAAAGCCCAGAAATAAGACCACACATATATGGGCAACTAATCTATGTAAAAGAAGCAAAGAATATGCCCTGGAACAGGATAGCATCTTCAATAAATGGTTATTGGAAAAATTGACTGCTACTTGAAAAAGAATGAAACTAGACTACTGTCTCATACAACACACAAAAACTAACTCAAAATTGATAAAAACTGACTGTAAGACCTGAAACCGTGAAATATATAGAAGAAAACATAGGCAAAATACTCCAGTACATATACATCAGAAACATCTTTGTGAGCTAATCTCCAGAAGCAAGGAAAATGAAGGGGAAGATAAACAGTTGGGACTACATCAAACCAAGTTTCTATACAGCAAAAGAAACAGTAACCAAAACAAAGAAATATCCAACTGAATGGGAGAAAATATTTTCACACCACACCACTGCTATGGGACTGATACCAATGAACTACAAAGAGCTTACACAACTCAACAAAATCAAAGGAAATGACCCAGTCAAAAAATGGTCAGAAGAGCTAAAAAGACACTTCTCCAAAGAAGAAATGCAAATGGTCAATAAGGGATATGAAAAAAATGTTCAATGTTATTTATTATCACGGAAATTCAAATCAGAACCACAATGAGATTCCACCTCATGATAGTGGGAATGTCCCATATTTAAACAACTAGACACTGCAAATGCTGGGGAGGATGTGAGGGAAAAGGAACCCTCTTATATTGCTGGTGGGAATGCAAACTGGTCCAGCTACTGTGAAAAGCTGGGTGGGGGTTCCTCAAAACACTTAAAATGGATCTACCGTATGATCCAACAGTTTGACTCCTAATTGTCTCCCCATAGATCACAAAAACACTAATCCAAAAGCCTGCACTCCTATGTTTATTGCAGTACTGTTTACCATAACCAAATATGAAAATAACCTAAATTACTCCAAACAGATGAATGAATCAAGATGTTGTGTATATACTTAATGGAATACAACTTAGGGATGAAGAAAGATAAACTTGGCCTTGCAACATGGGTGGCGCTGGAAGGGATTATTCTAAGTGAAATATGTCAGGAGGAAAAAGAGAAATAGTGGATGGTTTCACTTACAGGTGGATTATCGGGAAACTGAACAAAGTGTCAAGAAAAGTCAAAACTTGCAAATTGATCATCGATCTAAGGCATACAGCAGGGGAGGGAAACAGGGGGAACAAACCAGGGGAGGGAAGAGCACAAGGGACTATGGTGATGGGTTATGGGTGCTATGGTGGTGGGGGAACTATAGGGACTACACCTGAGGGGACAAATCAAATATTTTACAAAAACGAACAATGACATAAGAAAATAATTAAACAACCCCCCCATATGTGGTATATATATATATATATATATATATATATATATATATATATATACAATGGAACATTAATCAGTTATAAGGAAAGATGAAAATTTTCCATTTGCTGTAAAGTAGATCTCTACTTTTTTTTTTGGTAAAATCTTTATTAAGGACTTACTGCATCCTGGACAAATTTCAAATTCCAACTCCTTGAAAGCATTCAAATTTTAGGCTTTCAAAGTCTTTTGGGAGGAAATCATAGCTTCAAATTCTACACATACAAGATCAGCAGACTTTCAACAGCTCTTTCACCATGGTCTGAGCTTCCTGCCCTGAGGAGGCTGATACAGACTTATGGCCAGCCCAGTGCCTACCTGTACCCCCTCACAGAGTGACCACATCAGATAGTGTCCACGTAGTGAGGTTTGGGAGTGAGAGGGGATTTCTCACTCCATAGATGACCTGAGGTGCAAATAGGCTGCTAAGATCATTTTAGAAAAAAAAAAGGATTGTATGTTTTAATCTCTGTGGTAATCACTGGAAGAATAATGTATAATTGGGGCCTCCCCTAGTGGCGCAGTGGTTGAGCGCTGGGCTGCGAAGCTGCCAGCAGCCTCTGCAGCGCTGGTTCGATCCCCGGCCGCAGGCGAGGGTCCCACATGGTGCGACAGACCTCTCCTGCCGCGCCCACTGCTCCCCTCAGCAGTGTGTTTTGTCAGTCTGCCTGTTCTGTTTCCCACTCTGGTGAATTCTCTCACCCTCCCGCGCTTCTGACTGTACCCAGTGCTTGTATAAATAAATAAATCTTTAAAAAAATGTATAATTAATGTGGAAATAGAAGGGAAATTGAAGTGATACTTGATGAATCACAAAGAAAGTAAAAAAGGAGATAGAGAGAAACAAAACAGATGGGACAAACAGAAGATAAAAAAACAAATGGTCAGTTTTTACTAAAATATGTAATTACTAAAAGTTAGCTATACTAGATACCTCATTTAATTGACAAAGATTGTTGATCTGGATATTTGAAAAGAGCGATTGCTATTTATAATAGACATTCCTTAAATAAAGGAACACAGAAAGGTTGGAGGTAAAAGGATGGAAAAAGACATATCATGCGAACATACCAACCCAAAGAAAGCTGTAATAGCAGTGTGTCTACCGGAAGAAGCAGACTTTAAGACAAGGAGCATTGTTAAAGATAGAGGCATTTTATAATGATAGAATTTCCATTCCCAAGGAAGATTATTTGTTATAAAGGCAAGATCTACAGTCAAAAAGGATAGTCCTTAAATTATCCCCAGTTACACCCAAAGTTCTTTGGGACAGTTTCAGTCAGTACAAGCTCCTAATTTCACCTCTCCTGAAACATAATGCATGCATTCCCCAAACTAGCACTGTTCAGAAGAATTATTCTACTTCCTGAGGTGTGATTTCTCTGATATTAGAAGAGTTCACACATAGTAGGGGAAATTTGTCAGGGGAAATTTGCTTGTCTATCGGAACGTAAATGATGCACGGGGTGTCTGGAGGTCTGTGGGCAAGAATCACTTTGTGGTGGGTGGTTGAGTTGATCATGCTGTTGCCCTCAGGTTGGACAAATAAGTTCTCCTGCTTCACACTAAACCACATTCCCTCTCAGCCAAGGACAGAAGTCCTTGCTTCCCTCTTCAGCTAGTCCAGTTTTTTTCTGGGTGCATAGGAAACTTGTCTTCCTGCTTCTGCTCCTATCCTGCACTCAGTTTTCTTGGCATCATGTCTTCTGGGGGCAGCCTTGGCTTCACACTTTCCTTTAGAGCTCACTTGTATATTCAACTGGTAGAGGCACAGGTAAATCACCTCATTTGTGGGCCTCCCTGGTGGCGCAAGGAGTTAAGACACAACCTATGAAGCTATCCTCAGCCACTGCAGCATGAGTTCGATCCCTGGCCAGCCAGGAGCACCCCACATGGCGCAGAAGACCTCTCCTGACTCACCCACTGCTCCCTTCAGCAGTGTATTTCAGTCAATCTGCCTGTTCTGTTTCCCACTCTGTCTTTGGTAAATCCTCTCCCCCACCCACACTTCTGACCTGTACCCCAGTTCTTGTATGCATAAATGAACCTTTAAAAAAGCACCTCATTTGCAAATCAATAACATTATTGACTCCCCTAATTTGACTCTGAAGTTCACCCAGCTGTCTTGGAGGTGGAGGGCTTATGTCTTAGACAAAGTTTTCAAGTTTATGTGAGGAAAGTCCAAGAATTTGTAGGAAAAAAATCAATACTTGCAATAATTGTTGGTGAGCTGTGAACTTACTGCTACTTTCACACATAAAGCTGTTTAGTATTTGGGGTCATTCACTGTTTAGGTTTTCCTTAAATGATGCTGCTGATTTTTTTCTTCATGGAACTCTTTATATTAGCTAAATACAAATGTTGATTAATGTGCTGCTACTCCTCTCTGTGATACCACCTTGTGTTCATGTGGACTTTATAAAAGCATAAATCTATCCTCATAATGAACAACAGTTTGTGAAATAACCATGGAAGATGGTGTTAGTACCAGTTTGCTGACTTGAAACAGAGATGCTCACCTGGCTAGAGTCCTAGGTTTGAGTCAGAGGCCGTACCTGAGTGTTCTTTTGGTGTGTACTTTGCATACCAAGTCACTTCCAGAGCTCTGAGAGATCAAGAAAGATGGAGTTGACTGATGGCAGCAGGAATTGAACTCTTTCCCTGAGGGAAGATCAGTCATTTGACACATTCATTACATTCAGGTTGTATATTTCTTCTTAGAATTATTATTGGATTATGTTCCAACTTTTTTTTGGGTTGGTGTTAATTTTACAAGATTTACTTGTAACTTATGACCAGTGATACTGCCTTCCTATTTTTAGTAGTGATAGAAATTTTTTTTTTTTAATTACATCCTTGTTTGTTTTTTCACAATATAGGATTTCTCCCTTCAGGTGTGGTTGCCGTAGATTTCACACCCATAATTCTCCACCAAAAAATGATTTGATTTAGCTATTATAGGGTAAATAATTGTCAGGCTTTTCTGCCCTCCCGACATTAGGATTGATAATGGATCCCTGCGTACCTGAATGCATGCCTGATGGCGGACACCTGGGGTGGGAGTGGGCATATATAGGTGGGTACACCTGGGCTACAACTGGGCTCATGAGGGCAGCGTTGCAGGATGCCAGTGGAACAGAACAGAACCAGAAAAGAGCAAGTGAGGGAGCAGAACCATGAGAAAGAGAACGAGCAGAAGAGTGAGAACAAGACCGCGAGAGGACACTGGAGAGCCCAGGAAGAGTGAAGATTCGCTGGGAGCTGAGATGCCTGCCAGGCACCCCTGCCTGCCATGTACCTGTAAAATCCCAATAAAAACCTGAAAAAGCCACCGAGGGCTCCAGGATTCCTCCTTCACCTGTCTGCATAGCATCATAGAAAACCTGCTCTGGGCCATCCTGCTACTATAGCTATCAAAATAGAGAGGGCACTCAAGTGACTGAAATTTTAGAAACATTGAGTAATGACCTTTAAATGTGTGTTTAGAGGTAAATTTGAGGACATGGCTGCTTTCTAGCTTTTAAACTAGTATTATTTCGTGCTCTGGAGGCACTGCTCAGGGTAACTGTGTTCAATTAATAATATTATATTCTAATGTTTTATAGTCCTTGACCTATATTCCCAAATGGAAAAATGGATTGAAAACCAAACCAAATGAGAAAACTTTGTGATTGAGTCACATACCTTAAAAAATGTTCCTTTTGTCTTGGAAAGTGGTTTCCATTTTGTTGCAAAGTCTTAAATACCCCTTACAAATAGTGTCCATTTTGTTGCAGAATCATTGTTACCCTTTCATCCTATGATTTCAACTTTCTAATGAAAGAATTTTATGTCATATCTGTAGGGTAAATGATTGTCAGGCTTTTCTGCCCTCCCGCCATTAGGATTGATGATGGATCCCAGTGTGGGCATAGGTAGATGGGATTTACCTGGGCTGAGATGGGGCCTAAAAGGGCGGTGTCACAGAGGAGAGAACGGAGACCACTAAAGAGTGAAGATTTGCTGGGGGCTGAGAGCCCTGCCAGCCTCCTGCCAAGTTCCCCAGCCCCGCACCCTCCCCCACCCCCCTGCCTGCCATATACCTGGTAAAATCCCAATTAAAGCCTGGAAAAGCCACTGGGGGCTCCAGGACTCTCCTTTACCCATCTGCTCGGGTTATAAATCCTGCTCCGTCTCCTCCTGCCACTACACTATCCTATTAGATTAGTTTTTTTTTTTTTTCCCTAAATCTTCTTGCTGTGTCTCTGACTCTTCCCTTTCTGCTTTCAAGTTTGTATTAATCTACCTAGGTAGAATGTGCTCTGGAGCTTTGTATTAACATAATCTATTGCCATTTATTTTTAACCACTATTTTTTTGGTACTCTAGCCTAGCAGGAAGCCTTTTAAACAAAAACATTTAAAATGCTCCAACCTGAAGAAGAAATTATTTTTTTCCTTAACATATATATATTTGTATAAATAATCCCTAATATACATATGTATTTATATGTATTTCCTAATATATATAATTAACAAACCAAAACTTCATCTGAGTCTGCTGCTTTCCTTTTAGAATTATAGTGAGAACAATACTCTCACTTTAATTACTTTCTTGTGATTCCTTGAATTCCTTCTGACAAGTGGGCTGTTGTAGGGTAAGTGAAAAAGTATCAGGCTTTTCTGCCCTCCCGCCATTAGGATTGATGATGGATCCTTGTGGTCCTAAATGCATGCCTGCTCCGTGTCCTTCCCACCCCTACAACCCTGTTGTACTTGAACTCTTCCAGCATCAGAAAACTCACCACATACACTGGTGGCATAAATCTTTTCTATACAGCTAATTTTAAAAAACGTCTTTATATGGAGGTGAAAAAGTATGTGTAGTGTCAGGAAAGGCTAGAGCAGGATCTCTATGGCCGGAGCAGACGGGTTAAGGAGGAGTCCTGGAGCCCTCAGTGGCTTTTTCAGGCTTTTATTCGGTTTACCAGATATACCGCAGGCAGGGTGCCGGGGGACCGGAGGCTGGCAGGCCTCCCAGCCCCTGGCGTATCTTCACTCTTGCTGGGCTCTCTGGCGTTCTCTCGTGGCCTCTGCTTCTCTGCTGGTTCTACTCTGCTGTGCTACGAATGCCCACAGCGGCACGTGGGCCACAATCAAGTGTAACTCAAGAATACATGGCAAGGTTCAACAGGGAGGATTGTGGGTTCCTCCTGAATGGCATCCTACAGGATGTCCATGTCCAGTGGCCCCTCTCTGTTACATGACATGCCAAACTTGAACATGACTGTGGGTGAAATATATATTTTTTTTAGGATTTATTTATTTATGCATACAAGAGCTGGGATACAGGCCAGAGGTGCGGGGGTGAGAGGATTGATTCACCAGAGACAGAGTGGGGAACAGAACAGGCAGATTGACTGACATACACTGCGGAGGGGAGCAGCGGGCAAGACTGGAGAGGTCTGCTGCACCAGGTGGGTTGTTCCCTGGCCGGGGATCGAACTTTTGCTGCGGTGGCTATGGATAGCTTCATGATCCTGAAATAATTTCTAGTAAATTAGTGTGGAAAAGTAAATTGGAAATAATGAGCGGATGGGTATTTAAGTGAGTCAGAATGAACATTGTAAAGAGAGCTTAATTTGAGATACTTGATTTGTAGCTTTTATAGCCCCTTTCCTCCCCTTCATGTTTATAGTCAGCAGCAGAGGATGGTGAATATTGTTCCAGAACATCCTTTAGGGTTCCGAAAGAGTTCTTCATTTTTACTTGGCATAGCAGGAAGTTCATTGAAGAACAGATTTATCTTTTACCTGTACCCACTAGTCTGCATACTTTGGAGTGTCTTCTCACCACAAATCTGTTCATTGTTACTCTCCCTCTAGCTTCCCTTTGAAAGTTACTAATCTATGGTTTCAGATGTAGCAACATTTTCAAAACATTTTTCTAGGCCTATGACTGCCCAACTTTTAAGTCATAATTTTTTTTTCTCACTTTCAGTGTCTATTTAGTTATTATCTTTTGTACTCTGTTAATCTCCCTCAAATTTTAAGCAGTTAATGGATTTGAATTAGTTTCTTTCTGTCTTTTGCTTTCTAGTCTTTTCCATACAATTTTATAGCTGTCAGATTTGGATATCTGTAATGGTGAATCTTCTTCCAAAAATAATGTATTACAAATAAACAGAAAAACTTAAAATCTTTACTTGTGAAGAAATAATGAAAGCCAGTGTAGTTATAGTAAGAAACTAAAAATCAGTCCTGGATGTGCTTGTTCTTTTTATTAAAACACAGACTATTAATTCACAGCACAGAAAACTTTATTTTAGGAAGAAAGTCAAGTGATAGGGTTGGATTCTCTTTTTTTGTATCTATCTGCATACTTAACATAATTTGACAATGATTGTGATTGTATTTAACTTCTTGATTTTTTAAAATAAAAAGTATTTTACTTCAAACCTGATTTTAAAAATGGCTCACTTCCTTTCGTACTTAACATTATACCTCTCAGACTGGCTTATGTCAGTGTGAATTTGTGTCATGTAAAGGCTTCGACTCAGCATTTTCCTCCTCTTTACAGATAGTCATGAAATCAGCAGCAGCAGCTCTGAATTTGTACTTATGTGAAACTTGGATCGTGGGGGAAATAATTGGAAAGGGGTACAGTGGAAAGAAAGCTCATTTCTTTCAAACTCCTCAGAACAGCTTTGCCTTTATTCTTTAGATATATATTCAAAAATATATCTTTGCATCTTAGAGTTCTCTCTCTACGTATTCTGTGTGTTTGTGTAACAGACTGGTTTTTTTTTTTTTTCTTTGTATCATAAGCTCCTAAAAGTGAGACCTGTGCTTTGCAAGTGGGGGACTAGCAATTAAGAGGGGAATGGGTGTTTTAAAATGAGTGATGATTTAATGCAAAGACCATGTAACAAGATGATTTTTGTGTTTAACACAGGAAATAGAGTAATTATGTTAGTATTCTTTGCTCTTTTCTTTTTCCCAAAACAGGTCATCACCTCACAGGACCAGAATAGGAGAATGACAACACACATAAACAAGGACCAAACCCCTAAAAACAAAAAACAATACTGTTTCATCAAAATAATTCGATTCAACAAGAAATTCATTATACAATCAAGAGCAGTAATATTTAAAAAACTTAAAATTATGACAAAAGTCCATAATGAAGAAAATATTAACAATTTCAATAATGATAGAGTCAGTATTGCTGGTTTCTTTTTGCTGTAGGCTCCAATATGGTTAATACTCAAATGCCTTATTTGTTATACCAATTTGCTGTGGTAGCTTCATCTCAGTCTTTGTTTACATTTTTGGTTGGTTTTGTTACAGATAATTTGTACATGCATTTTAAATGATCTGAATTGTATATCTTTCTGTGTATAGTCTGGAAAAAAAACCCAATAGGTACTTTTACCACTTGAGCTTTCTTGGGGTATTACAATTAAATTTCATGAAACTAGTATAATATATCACCACAAGCAGTAATTTCTTTATTTTTTTAAAAAGATTTATTTATTTGTGCACACAAGAACTGGGGTACAGGCCAGAGGTGTGGGGGGGTGAGAGGATTCACTGCAGACAGAGTGGGGTACAGAACAGGCAGACTGATTGAAATACAGGGCTGAGGGGAGCAGTGGGTGAGACTGGGGATTGAACTGGTGCTGCAGAGGCTGTGCACAGGTTTACAGAGCTGTGCTCAACCCCTTGCACCACCAGGGAGCCCCAAGCAGAAATTTCTCATAAAGTGCTATCTTGTTGCAAATTGTAACATTAATACTTTGATGGATCTATTAAGATGAATATTTGATTTTAGTTGCCTGAATGAAATTCATTCTTGATTGTTTATCAACAAAAAGGTTATTCTGTTATTCTGTTTCTGATAGGATGTATGTAAATATTCACATATGGAATCAGATTTCTTGGGCATGATGTTGAAAGGAATATAAATATTTCAGTGACTGTTACAGAATATTTTATTAACCTTTTCATATTGGCATTGTTAGTGAACAGTCATAATAAAAAAGAGTCAAGTTTATATAAGGATAAAATCTTCAAATAGTCATCAGAGTTTATATACCACCTTTTAAAAATGTATTATGTACATTTAACTCTGTTGGGTATAAGTGTCTATTTTTTGGAACAGTTTTGAATTTGTTGAGTACATACTATGTATGAAGAATAGTAACAATTGGGAAAGAGGGAGAACTAGAACAGACATGACTTCAGGTTTGACATTCTGATTTTGAGGTGATGATGGTACATCCAAGTGGACATATCCTTCTGAGCCATTGGAAAGATAGCCGAGGGTCTAGAACCTCAAGTTTATATTTGGGAAGTTAGACTTGAAGTCATCGGTGAGGATGTCAGTGGGTAACTTGATGTCAGAGCTTTGAGCCAGCAAAGAGGAATGAGAGTAAGACTCAGAGAAATGGAGCATCTTGAGAGTACACTCAGGCTAGAAGATGCTCTAATCAAAACTCCATCCAACCTGATTGGGATCCTAAATTAACAACCAACACAAATTCCTTTCCTTACCTTGTTGACCAATCTGTCGGATTAATCAGTTCTCCCTTTTAAAAGGGGAGCTTAAAAACTGTGTTTTTTTGTTTTTTTTTTTCACTTCTTGTTCATACATCAGCTGCTTGGAATTCAGCATCTCCTTCTTTACTTTGCTGAAATTGCTTTCACAGTGCTCTTAGGGTGGCAAATATGAAAGGTACTTTTCAGGCCTGTTCCACTGGAGGTATTTGCTACATTCAGTTCTATTGAGTACTCATCTTGACACTGCCTTGTGCTTTGGGGCAAACTCAATTTCTTCATCTGTGAAATGGGGGTAGAAATATATATCTCACAAGCTTGTAAGTGATTAAAATATACACTATATTAAAGTGCTTGTCCAGTTGCAGCATGGCAAGTGCTTTACGTAATAGGTATTGTTAGTACATTATTAGTATTATTAGTACATTATTGGTACATTAGTACATTATTAGTAGTACAACTGTCATTAAGAAAGTACTTAAACAGAGGGGCGGAGCAACATGGCAGCGAGGAGATGCTGCGAGTAAGATCTCCCATTAAAAAAAGTTAATAGGGAGGAAAAGCGGCAGGTCCCAGTGAGAACCGGGACATGGAAGATAAACGGGTGATGCCAGCAAACTGCCCGAAGAAGAAAGTTGCCATAAAAGAGGACCAGAAGGGAGGGAAGCACAGAACCCTGCTCCCCTCCCCCGCCCACAGAGGCGGCACTCTCCGACCAGCAGAGAGGAGGAAAACAACAAACTAAAACGACCAACAAGAACAAACAACGCAGCAAGCGGGACTGTGAGTGGAAAGGAACTATTTCAGCCACCACACCCCGTGAACGGGAGCTGTGGAGAACCCCGCAGGATCCACCACAGAGGTAAGCGAACGGCTCCGGGCGCCATTGAAGAGAGACCCCGCCCCCGGGGAGGAGACCAGCACCAGCACACAGCCCCGGGCCGCCCGGTAAGCTTGCGCGGAAAAGCGGGCGCGCTGGAAAAGCAGGCGCGGATCGAGGTCAGGATTGCGCGGAAAAGCGGCGCGCTGGAAAACCAAGTGCGGATCGGAATCGGGATCGCGCGCTGAAAAGCAGTGCAGTTGAAAAGCAAACGCGGATCCAGATCGCAGCTGCCCAGGTCCCTGCGCCTGCGACCTAGGCTTGCGGGGAGACGCGAGGAGGCCCTCCCTGAGTGAGCAGGAACCAGGCGCCCAGGCACGGGAGCGGGATTCAAAAGGCGCCATTCCCGCGCCACTGAACTGGGCTACAGCCTGAGTCCTGGATCTGAGGGCTTTGGAACTGACACCCGGGACACGAAATTAGGGGCGTGGGTTCCCCACGACGGTGGGGCACAAGGCAGACACAGCACCCCAAAGCCGTTGAGGTTTACCCTACCATTCCCGCTCTATTCCCTGTCCCACAGGGTGGAAAATCAGCTCCCCAAGGGCTCCAGGAGAGATCTCTGGTGCCACCTAGCGACTTGAAGCCAGCAGAGGCGCCTAGAGGAGCCAGTGGCAAGCTGGGGAGTTAGCCCACGCCGGGCCCCTTCCGACCAGTAGTCTGAGCCCACAGGGGGAGCGAGCACCCACAGCCGGGGCAGACCAGGTGCGCAGAAGAGTGTGCCTGAGACCGGACGTGCAGGGAGTGTGTCCCACATTACCATCTTAGAACAGGGACATTTCTTTAGTAAAGACTACCTGCAGAAGGCTTCCTCAGGAGCCAGAGGTGAGCGGGGGAAGTTCGCCCATGCCAGACCCCATCTGGCCTGCAGTCCAAGCCCAGAGGGGGAGCAGGAACCCACCGCTGGGGCAGACCAGGCGCACAGGGGAGTGTGTCCCCACATCGGCATTTTAGAACAGTGACCTTTCTCCAGTAAAGACTGCTTGAAACTGACAGATGACTCCTGGAGGAACTAGAGGAGAGCAGAGAAGCTCACCCAAGATGCCGGCCAGTCCCAACTACACAGTGTCCCAACGCATACGGCAAATTAGAAAACAGACAGTAGGGAGGAGAAGAACCACACGCAACCTAGCAACTCCCCAGGGAAAAAGCAAACCACAAAAAGAAAAGCAGCCCCCAGATTGCAACGACAGTAACTTGGAAGAACTTCTGAGCCTTCCAGAAAGAGAATTTAAAATTGCCGTGATTAAAAAACTGACAGAAGTCATAAAGGAAAACAATGATAAGGGAAAAATAATCAATGATCAGAAGAATGCAATTGAGTCCCTAGAGAGGGAAAACAATGGTCAGAAGAATGAAATTGAGTCCCTAAAGAGGGAAGTAAAAGAAATGCAGGAGATCAAAGAATTAATGGAAGAACTAAAGAATTCTGGGAAAAGCAATGAAAGCAGAATAGATGAAATGGAAGAACGAATAGGTACTCTTGAAGACACAGAAATAAAAAGAACCAAAACAGAAAAGGAAAGAGAAGTACGAAGGAAAAAGAACGAAGAAAGACTTCGGGAACTATCTGACTCCATGAGGAAAGGAAATATAAGAGTTATAGGAATACCAGAAGGAGAGGAGAGAGATGTAGGAACAGAGAAAATATTCAAAGAGATAATTGAAGAGAACTTCCCAAATGTGAAGAAGTTGCTGAAAATTGATATACAAGAAGCAAGAAGAACACCAAACTTCCACGACGAAAGGAAAAATACAGCAAGACACATAATAGTAAAGCTCCCAAGAATCCAGGACAAGGAAAAAATAATGAAGCTGGCAAGAGGGAAGAAACAGATAACATTCAAAGGAAAGCCAATCTGGCTGACATCAGACTTCTCCGAAGAAACACTATGGGCAAGGAGAGAGTGGAGGGACATAGTCAACAGACTCCAAGAAAACAGATGCCAACCAAAAATTCTCTATCCCGGAAAGCTCTCCTTCCCCTTTGAAGAAAGAATATGGACCTTCCCAGACAAACAGAAACTCCGAAATTTCATTACAACTAAACCCCCACTCCAAAAAATACTACAAGGAGTCCTAAAGCCAGAAACTTGGAGGGACGAATAACAATGAAAGAAGGCCAAAAAAAAAAAGTTATTAAAAGAATAAATAAATAAAATCAAAGGAAAGACAAACACAATGGCAAATACAGATGCTAACATATCAATATTAACTCTAAATGTAAATGGACTAAACTCTTCAATAAAAAGACACAGAGTTGCAGCCTGGATTAAGAAACAAAACCCAACCTTTTGCTGTCTCCAGGAAACACATTTAGCTACAAAAGATAAAAATAGGCTCAAAGTTAAAGGATGGAAAACAATCCTACAAGCAAATGGACCAAAAAAGAAAGCAGGAACAGCTATACTTATATCAGATAAAACAGATTTCAAACTCAAAAAGATAAAAAGAGACCCCAATGGTCACTACATTATTATCAAGGGGACAATACTTCAAGAAGAAATAACACTCATTAACATATACTTACCAAACGAAGGAGCACCAAAATATATCAGACAACTGTTGTCCTCTCTGAAAACAGACATCAGAGAAAACACATACATAGTGGGAGACTTCAACACACCACTATCAACAATGGATAGATCAACAAGACAAAAAATAAGTAAAGAAACCAAAGCTCTACATAAGGACCTAGAGCAATTGGGCTTAACAGACATCTATAGAACACTAAACCCCAAAAAAACGGAGTACACATTTTTCTCAAGCGCACACGGATCATTCTCCAGGATCGATCACATACTGGGGCACAAGACAAACATCAACAGATACACCAAGATTGAAATCATATCAACCATCTTTTCTGACCATGAAGGCATCAAACTAGAAATAAACCATAAAAAGAAGGCAAGGAACTTTCCTACCTCATGGAGATTAAAAACCACACTACTGGAAGACCACCGGACTAATGAGGAGATCAAAGAAGAAATTAAAAAATTCTTTGAATTGAACGACAAGGAGGACACCAATATCCTAAATGTATGGGATGCAGCAAAAGCAGTAATAAGAGGAAAATATATAGCAATAGAAGCTCACATCAAGAAACAAGAAAGAGCTCAAAGAAACAACCTAATCTCGAAGCTCAAAGACCTAGAAAAAGAACAACAAAAAACCCCAAAACCAGTAGAAGAAAAGAAATAATAAAAACCAAAGCAGAAATAAATGAAATTGAAACTAAAAAAACAATCCAAAAGATCAATGAAACCAAGAGCTGGTTCTTTGAAAAAATCAATAAAATAGACAAACCCCTAGCCAGGCTCACAAAGGAAAAAAGGGAGAAAGCACAAATAAACAGGATCATCAATGAAAGAGGAGAAATCACAACGGACACAGCAGAAATCAAAAGAATAATCAGTAACTACTATGAAGAGTTATATGGAAACAAGTTTAACAATCTAGAGGAGATGGACAAATTCCTACAACTCTACAATCACCCAAAGCTAGATAAAGAAGAAATAGAACACCTAAACAGACCAATTACAAGCAGCGAAATTGAAATGGTAATCAAAAACCTCCCCAAAAACAAAAGCCCAGGACCTGATGGATTTACAAATGAATTCTACCAAACATTCAGAGACGAATTAGTGCCTATCCTTCACAAACTCTTCCAAAAAATTGAGAAGGAAGGGACAATACCAAACACGTTCTATGAAGCCAACATTACACTAATACCAAAACCGAACAAGGACAACACAAAAAAGGAAAACTACAGGCCAATCTCCCTAATGAACACTGATGCAAAAATCCTCAATAAAATTTTAGCCATCAGAATCCAACAATGTATCCATAAGATAATTCACCACGACCAAGTAGGATTCATTCCAGGGACACAAGGATGGTTTAACATCCGAAAATCAATCAACGTTATCCAACACATCAACAAAAAGAAATATAAAAACCATATGATAATATCAATAGATGCTGAGAAAGCTTTCGACAAAGTGCAACACCCATTCATGATAAAAGCCCTTGCAATTCTTGGGATACAAGGAACATACCTCAACATCATAAAGGCCATCTATGACAAGCCAACAGCCAGTATCATTCTCAATGGTGAAAAGCTAAAAGCAATTCCATTAAGATCTGGAACAAGACAAGGATGTCCACTCTCACCACTGCTTTTCAATATAATACTGGAAGTCCTAGCCAGAGCAATAAGACAAGAGAAAGACATCCAAGGAATCCAAATAGGAAAAGAAGAAGTCAAACTATCACTATTTGCAGATGATATGATAATATACATAGAGAACCCCAAAAACTCCACAGAAAAACTAATTCAAGTCATCAATCAGTTCAGTAAAGTGGCAGGATACAAAATCAACGCGCAAAAGTCAGTAGCCTTCCTATACACAAACAATAAATCTGAAGAAGAAGAAATCAAAAAAACCATCCCTTTTTTTATTGAAACAAAAAAAATCAAATATTTGGGAATAAATCTAACAAAAGAGGTAAAGGACCGATACAAAGAAAACTATAAAACACTGTTAAAAGAAATAGAAGAAGACACAAAGAAATGGAAAGACATCCCCTGCTCATGGATTGGAAGAATAAACATTATTAAAATGGCCATCCTACCAAAAGCAATATACAGATTCAATGCTATTCCAATCAATATTTCAATGTCATTCTTCAAAGAAATAGAACAATTATTGATGAAATTCATATGGAATCACGAAAAACCCCGAATAGCCAAAGCTCTCCTGAAAAAAAAGAAGGGAATGGAGGCATCACACTCCCAGACTTCAAACTATACTACAAAGCCATAATCATCAAAACTGCATGGTATTGGAACAAGAACAGACATACAGACCAATGGAATTGAATAGAAAATCCAGAAATAAACCCACAGATTTATGGTCAACTAATCTTTGACAAAGGAGCAAAGACTATGCATTGGAGCAAAGAAAGTTTGTTCAATAATGGTGCTGGGAAAACTGGGTCGCTACATGCAAAGAATGAAGCTTGACCACTACCTCACACCAGATACAAAAATCAACTCAAAATGGATTAAAGAACTAGACATAAGACCTGAAACCATAAAATACATAGAAGGAAATATAGGCAAAACACTACGTGATATTCACATCAAAGACATCTTTACAGACACATCACCCAAAGCAGTGATAGTGAAGGCAAAGATAAACAGCTGGGACTACATCAAATTAAAGAGCTTCTGCACAGCAAAAGAGACAATAACAAAAACAACGAGAAACCCCACCAACTGGGAGAACATTTTTGCACCCAACACTAATGATAAAGGACTGATCACAAAAATCTGCAAAGAGCTGATGAGACTCAACAACAACAAAGAAAATAATCCAGTCAAAAAATGGGCAGAAGAGCTAAAAAGAAACTTCTCTGAAGAGGAAATGCAAATGGCCAACAGGCATATGAAAAAATGTTCAGCATCACTTGTCGTCAGGGAAATGCAAATCAAAACTACCATGAGATACCATCTTACACCAGTGAGAATGGCACATATTAAAAAAACTAGCAACAACAAATGTTGGCGAGGGTGTGGAGAAAAAGGAACTCTTCTGCACTGTTGGTGCGAGTGCAAACTGGTCCAACCACTGTGGAGAGCTGTGTGGAGATTTCTGGACCTACTAAACATAGAGCTTCCATATGATCCAGCAATTCCACTCCTAGGTATTTACCCAAAGGACACAGAAACATCAATTCCAAAGAACACCTGCACCCCTATGTTTATAGCAGCACTGTTTACAATAGCTAAGCTTTGGAAACAACCCAAATGCCCAAAAATAGATGACTGGATCAAGAAGATGTGGTACATATATACCATGGAATATTACTCAGCAATCAAAAAAGATAAACACATGCAATTTGCAGCAACATGGATGGCACTGGAAGGGATCATGCTCAGCGAAGTAAGCCAAAAAGAAAAAGAAAAATACGGATGTTCTCACTCATAGCAGGAATCTAGAAAACTTAAATAAGGGACCAGGAAAACAAATAACTATAAGAAAGTGAAAATCAAAATCAACAAAAAACTACGAACCAGAGACACTTTTAAGGGGGCGGGGTGGGAGGGGAGAGATTGGGGTCAGAATGGGGGAGTGCAATTGTATGGGGAATATAAAAATAAAATTTATTATTAAAAAAAAAAAGAAAGTACTTAAACATCTGTTTCTCCCTTTATTTATCAGGCACCCTTCTCATGTATTTATCCTTAAAAGTCAGAATCTGTCTTGGTGCACTGATTTTCTGTTTAAATCCTATTTATGGACTGATAACTCCAATGTAGATCTTGTTCTCCTTGGGCTTCTGATTGATTATGCTCTTGTATTCTGAAATGTTTGATGATAGTAACAATAATGATAGTGATCAAGGCACTTCTCTAAGCATTTTAAGTGTTAATCTATGAATTCTTATCACAGCTGTATGAAGTTATTCCAGCACAGTGTCTAGTCCTTAACTGATAATAAGTGCTTATGGCAATGAAAAAATATGTGCTTTCAAGACGCGGAGCTTTGAGAAGTGAATAGGCAGCCGTGTCACCAGACAGAAAAGACTGGCTAAAAAAAAAAAAAAAAAAAAAAAACATAAAAAGAGCAAGCAGGGAGTTATTGTTAGAGAGCATAGTTTCAGGCAAGTCTTTGAAATGGAATTCAGATTTTGAGGAAGCTGGATGGGGAAGTGACTTCCTGTGGTGCTGGTATTTTTTTTCTTAACAATTTTGCTGTCATTGGGAAGTAGTATTAGATGGCCTAGCAGGTAGAAGAAAAGTTCTATAAAAACTGGCTTACATGAGCTTGTTTTAAAGTAAAAGGAAGTGGGTGATGAATACTGAAGAAACTGGAGATTCTGGAAACGAAATCTCCGAAATTGCCCGAAGACTTCATGAGAGAACAAGCCTGGAGAGAGATTCCTCCTGATGGGCCTCACTGGGTTCCTTGGAGGGATGTCACAGTCCAGTTTCTCATGGCCTGCTTGCTTTGCTTTTGGGCTGTCATCACTATGCTTTGCTTGTGGATTTCTTCCCTTCTATGATTGTTTCTGTTTTCATGTAGTCAAATGTATCTGTCTATCAAGTTTTCTTTTTATGACCTCTGGATTTAGAATCATAGTTAGGAGAATCTATAAAGTTACAAAGACATATTCCCAATGTGTCCTGTTACTTTTATGGCTCCTTTTTGTTTATAACATTTAAATATTTGACATATTTGCAATTTATCTTACTGTGGTATGAGTTACTGATCTAGGGTTTTTTTCCCTAGGTAGTTTTGCAATTCTAATGCCTTTTATCACATAGTTCATTTTGCTGATTTGAAACACTCCTTTTTTCATATGATTTATTACCATTTGCATATTTGTCTAGTTCTGGTTCATTGGTTTCTTATTTTAATCATTCTTTATTTAATGTATTAATTATTAAGTCTTTAATCACATTTTAATATTTGAATTCATTCCTGGACTCAATTCTAATGTGAATGTGTATGGAGGCTTCCCCCACACTAGGTTGAGACACTAGCAGGGTGTCTAAGAATGCAATTCATTTCTGACACTGTCTACCCAGACAGATCGGATTCCACAGGTAAAGGGATCAGTCTCCCAGGATTGTCCACCACTTCAGATGCTGATTCCAAGCTCTGGCTGTTTACCTGTGCTCCTGAGAGTTAGCTGTATAAATCAGAGGTTACTAGGACCAACTCCTCAGGTTTTAGTAATTTGTAAGAGTGCTTTACAGAACTCAGAGAACAGTTTACTTATTATATTACTGACATTCTAAAACAATAATACCACTATTGTATTACCACTATTGTACTGTGGCCATTGTTTATTTGTGGATTTGTTAGTAGTTGTCTTTATTTGATGAGTATTGTGTCTTCCTGCTGTATTGATCCCTTAATCATTATATAAAGTTCCATCCCTTCTCTTGTTCCTTTTTTTCAACTGACAGTTTATTTTATCTGGAATGAAAATGATTGTCCCTGTCTTTTTGTGATACCATTCGATTGGAGGTTTGTTTTCAAAGTGTTTATTTGAGCCTGTGTTTACCTTTGGTGCTCAGATGGGTAGCTTGAAGACAAGGGAGTTTGGTTCTGTTTTCTGATTCAGTTAGTTATTTGGTGCTTTTTGATAATGAGTTCGTTTTTTTTTTTACATTTATAGTGATTATCAATATATTGATGTTTGCTACTGCCTTTTTCCTTTGTTTTGGCTCTATTTTTTTCTTTATTTAATTTTTTTTTTTTTTTTTGCTTTGATTTAGATAGGAATGCTCCTTTCAACATTTCTTGTAGGAGAGGAGTAGCATTTGCAAACACTTCTAGCTGTTTTTAATGAATGCCTTTATTTCTCTCTCACATCTGAAAGAAAATTTTGCAGTATATTGTATTTTGAGACACTAGCAGGGTGTTTAAAAATCCAGAATTCAAACACACACAAAAAGGATGAGATTGAATCTCACTATCTGATAGAGTTCAGAACTGCTATGACAAAACAAACAAACAAATAAAACAAACCTTAGTTTTTAATCTGTGTGTGTTCATTCTTTTCTTTCCTGTAGAGTTTCTGTTGAGAAATCTATGGAATTCCAGTTGGAGTACTTCTTAAAGTTTCTTGCTTCTCCCCAACCCCCAGTGGCTTTCAATGTTCTTTCTTTTGTACTTTTGTTTCAACAGTAGTATTCTGGTGTAGGTCTTATTGCAGTTAGGTTACCAGATGTTCTTTTAGCTTCATGGATTGCTACATTTAATTTCTTCCCCAGTTGTAGGAAAACTCCTCTAATATTCCTTGGAATTGGTTCTATCCCACCCTCCCTCACCCCCCGCCCCGTTCCCTTTCTGGGAAACCCATTATCCTTATTGTAGATTTCTTTATGTTGTTAGATAGTTCTCAAATTTCCTCTTCTTTTTTTCCCATCTTGTTTCTCTCTCTTCCACATGTAGTACTAACTTTGAGGTAACTGATTTGATCTGTTCTATTTATCAATACATAGCTTCTTCTAGAGTTCTTGATCTCATTTATTGAGCTTAAGAACTTTATCTCCTGAATTTCAGTTATTTTCTTATTTAAAACTTCAATTTCCACCTTCTTAATTTTTATTTATTTCTGAGCTAATTATTTTGTTTTTCTGAATTTCTTTTATTTCTTTAATCAGCTTTTCTGAGTTTTCTTGTGTTTCTATGACTTGCCTTTCAGCTTTCTCTTGTATTACTTGGCTTGGTTTTCTGAATTTCTTATTTCTCTGAGGTTTTTTGTTTTGTCATAGCAGTTATGAACTCTCTTTGATATTGAGATTCAATCTCATCTTTTTGAGTGTTTGGTTACTGGAGAGTTCTCACTTGGTGCAACCATGCTCTCTTGACTTAGTGTGTTCCCATGTGTTAATATTTGCCCACTTATTACTTGGTGTCTCTCTTTTATTATTGTTTTAAATATCTTTAGCAGTAACTTAGGGGGCTAAGGTATTTTACTTTTACACAGGTGATGTTCTTGTTTTTATTTATTTACTTACCTGCCCACTTATTTTTTTGATCTGTGGTGACTTCTGAATGTACTTAGGTCTGTGTTTTTGTTGCTGAGTCAGTTAGATTGGGAAAGGTGCTTGGAAGAATCCAGATGTTTCTGTGTATATGAGCTGGAGGTGAGGTTGGTTTTTTTGTCGCACCTCTGGTAATTTCCTCTCTGTGGTTTGATATTAGTAAACTTGGCAGTTAGTCTTCTCTCAATGTGTCCATAAGAGAAAAGCACTATTTCCCAAGGTACAGAAAGGTCAGAATGCCTGATGTGCTATCATGTTTCCTGTAAGAGCACCTCCAGCTCGTCCACAAAGATTCCCCCCATTTCAGGGGAGTGTTCTCCCCAAAACATTCATCCCTTCTCCCTCTTGTCCTGACTGAATGAAAGCCCTGTCACCAGTGTTCCCTAGTCCAGACTATAATCTATAGAGTCCTCTCTCTACCACTGTTTAATGTATCACAAATCTCAATGTCACCCTCTTGAAGTTTGCACTGGTCTCTATAGTCAGGAATCACTTCCTCAGTTGTCCATGGACTGTATCCAAAAAGTGTCTCTTTGACATATCATTCAAGAGCCACAGGCAGTAGAGACCAGGACCTGTTACCTCTGCTTGGAACTGTTTGTGTGTGCTCTTGGCAGGGCCTGCCTCCACTGCTTGCCGGACTACTTCCATATCTGGTCCCTAGACTCACTGGGGTCAGCTGGGGCCTACTACCCCTGCTACTGCTTGAGGTCTCATGCTGAAACTCTTGGTGGAGTCTGACAAAAACCTATCATATCACGGCCTGCTTGCCAGTTCCACTATCTATTTGGGGGGTCTGCCAGGCTGCTGGGGCTCAACTTACCTAGCTGGGTTACCTGCTTGGCCTGTTCCACTATTGCTGGGTTCCCCCTCCTCAGAACATTGCTTCTACTGTATATTGTAATCATCTGT
>NW_023601322.1:53017269-53124586 GCF_014898055.3 Talpa occidentalis
GATTCAAAAGGCGCCATTCCGCGCCACTGACTGAACTGGCTACAGCCTGAGTCCTGGATCTGAGGGCTTTGGAACTGACACCCGGACACGAAATTAGGGGCGTGGGTTTCCCCACGACGGTGGGGCACAAGGCAGACACAGCACCCAAAAGCCGTTGAGGTTACCCTACCATACCATTCCCGCTCTATTCCCTGTCCCACAGGGTGGAAAATCAGCTCCCCAAGGGCTCCAGGAGAGATCTCTGGTGCCACCTAGCGACTTGAAGCCAGCAGAGGCGCCTAGAGGAGCCAGTGAAGCTGGAGTTAGCCCACGCCGGGCCCCTTCCGACCAGTAGTCTGAGCCCACAGGGGGAGCGAGCACCCGCACAGCCGGGGCAGACCAGGTGCGCAGAAGAGTGTGCCTGAGACCGGACGTGCAGGAGTGTGTCCCACATTACCATCTTAGAACAGGGACATTTCTTTAGTAAAGACTACCTGCAGAGGCTTCCTCAGGAGCCAGAGGTGAGCGGGGGAAGTTCGCCCATGCCAGACCCCATCTGGCCTGCAGTCCAAGCCCAGAGGGGGAGCAGGAACCCACCGCTGGGGCAGACCAGGCGCACAGGGGAGTGTGTCCCCACATCGGCATTTTAGAACAGGGACCTTTCTCCAGTAAAGCTGCTTGAAACTGACAGATGACTCCTGGAGGAACTAGAGAGAAGCAGAGAAGCTCACCCAGATGCCGGCCAGTCCCAACTACACAGTGTCCCAACGCATACGGCAAATTAGAAAACAGACAGTAGGGAGGAGAAGAACCACACGCAACCTAGCAACTCCCCAGGGAAAAAGCAAACCCACAAAAGAAAAAGCAGCCCAGATTGCAACGACAGTAACTTGGAAGAACTTCTGAGCCTTCCAGAAAGAGAATTTAAATTGCCGTGATTAAAAAACTGACAGAAGTCATAAAGGAAAACAATGATAAGGGAAAAATAATCATGATCAGAAGAATGCAATTGAGTCCCTAGAGAGGGAAAACAATGGTCAGAAGAATGAAATTGAGTCCCTAAAGAGGGAAGTAAAAGAAAATGCAGGAGATCAAAGAATTAATGGAAGAACTAAAGAATTCTGGGAAAAGCAATGAAAGCAGAATAGATGAAATGGAAGAACGAATAGGTACTCTTGAAGACACAGAAATAAAAAGAACCAAAACAGAAAAGGAAAGAGAAGTACGAAGGAAAAAGAACGAAGAAAGACTTCGGGAACTATCTGACTCCATGAGGAAAGGAAATATAAGAGATTATAGGAATACCAGAAGGAGAGGAGAGAGATGTAGGAACAGAGAAATATTCAAAGAGATAATTGAAGAGAACTTCCCAATGTGAAGAAGTTGCTGAAAATTGATATACAAGAAGCAAGAAGAACACCAAACTTCCACGACGAAAGGAAAAATACAGCAAGACACATAATAGTAAAGCTCCCAAGAATCCAGGACAAGGAAAAAATAATGAAGCTGGCAAGAGGGAAGAAACAGATAACATTCAAAGGAAAGCCAATCTGGCTGACATCAGACTTCTCCGAAGAAACACTATGGGCAAGGAGAGAGTGGAGGGACATAGTCAACAGACTCCAAGAAAACAGATGCCAACCAAAAATTCTCTATCCCGGAAAGCTCTCCTTCCCCTTTGAAGAAAGAATATGGACCTTCCCAGACAAACAGAAACTCCGAAATTTCATTACAACTAAACCCCCACTCCAAAAAATACTACAAGGAGTCCTAAAGCCAGAAACTTGGAGGGACGAATAACAATGAAAGAAGGCCAAAAAAAAAAGTTATTAAAAGAATAAATAAATAAAATCAAAGGAAAGACAAACACAATGGCAAATACAGATGCTAACATATCAATATTAACTCTAAATGTAAATGGACTACTCTTCAATAAAAAGACACAGAGTTGCAGCCTGGATTAAGAAACAAAACCCAACCTTTTGCTGTCTCCAGGAAACACATTTAGCTACAAAAGATAAAATAGGCTCAAAGTTAAAGGATGGAAAACAATCCTACAAGCAAATGGACCAAAAAAGAAAGCAGGAACAGCTATACTTATATCAGATAAAACAGATTTCAAACTCAAAAAGATAAAAAGAGACCCCAATGGTCACTACATTATTATCAAGGGGACAATACTTCAAGAAGAAATAACACTCATTAACATATACTTACCAAACGAAGGAGCACCAAAATATATCAGACAACTGTTGTCCTCTCTGAAAACAGACATCAGAGAAAACACATACGTAGTGGGAGACTTCAACACACCACTATCAACAATGGATAGATCAACAGACAAAAAATAAGTAAAGAACCAAAGCTCTACATAAGGACCTAGAGCAATTGGGCTTAACAGACATCTATAGAACACTAAACCCCAAAAAAACGGAGTACACATTTTTCTCAAGCGCACACGGATCATTCTCCAGGATCGATCACATACTGGGGCACAAGACAAACATCAACAGATACACCAAGATTGAAATCATATCAACCATCTTTTCTGACCATGAAGGCATCAAACTAGAAATAAACCATAAAAAGAAGGCAAGGAACTTTCCTACCTCATGGAGATTAAAAACCACACTACTGGAAGACCACCGGACTAATGAGGAGATCAAAGAAGAAATTAAAAAATTCTTTGAATTGAACGACAAGGAGGACACCAATATCCTAAATGTATGGGATGCCAGCAAAAGCAGTAATAAGAGGAAAATATATAGCAATAGAAGCTCACATCAAGAAACAAGAAAGAGCTCAAAGAAACAACCTAATCTCGAAGCTCAAAGACCTAGAAAAAGAACAACAAAAACCCCAAAACCAGTAGAAGAAAAGAAATAATAAAAACCAAAGCAGAAATAAATGAAATTGAAACTAAAAAAACAATCCAAAAGATCAATGAAACCAAGAGCTGGTTCTTTGAAAAAATCAATAAAATAGACAAACCCCTAGCCAGGCTCACAAAGGAAAAAAGGGAGAAAGCACAAATAAACAGGATCATCAATGAAAGAGGAGAAATCACAACGGACACAGCAGAAATCAAAAGAATAATCAGTAACTACTATGAAGAGTTATATGGAAACAAGTTTAACAATCTAGAGGAGATGGACAAATTCCTACAACTCTACAATCACCCAAAGCTAGATAAAGAAGAAATAGAACACCTAAACAGACCAATTACAAGCAGCGAAATTGAAATGGTAATCAAAACCTCCCCAAAAACAAAAGCCCAGGACCTGATGGATTTACAAATGAATTCTACCAAACATTCAGAGACGAATTAGTGCCTATCCTTCACAAACTCTTCCAAAAAATTGAGAAGGAAGGGACAATACCAAACACGTTCTATGAAGCCAACATTACACTAATACCAAAACCGAACAAGGACAACACAAAAAAGGAAAACTACAGGCCAATCTCCCTAATGAACACTGATGCAAAAATCCTCAATAAAATTTTAGCCATCAGAATCCAACAATGTATCCATAAGATAATTCACCACGACCAAGTAGGATTCATTCCAGGGACACAAGGATGGTTTAACATCCGAAAATCAATCAACGTTATCCAACACATCAACAAAAAGAAATATAAAAACCATATGATAATATCAATAGATGCTGAGAAAGCTTTCGACAAAGTGCAACACCCATTCATGATAAAAGCCCTTGCAATTCTTGGGATACAAGGAACATACCTCAACATCATAAAGGCCATCTATGACAAGCCAACAGCCAGTATCATTCTCAATGGTGAAAAGCTAAAAGCAATTCCATTAAGATCTGGAACAAGACAAGGATGTCCACTCTCACCACTGCTTTTCAATATAATACTGGAAGTCCTAGCCAGAGCAATAAGACAAGAGAAAGACATCCAAGGAATCCAAATAGGAAAAGAAGAAGTCAAACTATCACTATTTGCAGATGATATGATAATATACATAGAGAACCCCAAAAACTCCACAGAAAAACTAATTCAAGTCATCAATCAGTTCAGTAAAGTGGCAGGATACAAAATCAACGCGCAAAAGTCAGTAGCCTTCCTATACACAAACAATAAATCTGAAGAAGAAGAAATCAAAAAACCATCCCTTTTTTTATTGAAACAAAAAAATCAAATATTTGGGAATAAATCTAACAAAAGAGGTAAAGGACGATACAAAGAAAACTATAAAACACTGTTAAAAGAAATAGAAGAAGACACAAAGAAATGGAAAGACATCCCCTGCTCATGGATTGGAAGAATAAACATTATTAAAATGGCCATCCTACCAAAAGCAATATACAGATTCAATGCTATTCCAATCAATATTTCAATGTCATTCTTCAAAGAAATAGAACAATTATTGATGAAATTCATATGGAATCACGAAAAACCCCGAATAGCCAAAGCTCTCCTGAAAAAAAAAGAAGGGAATGGAGGCATCACACTCCCAGACTTCAAACTATACTACAAAGCCATAATCATCAAAACTGCATGGTATTGGAACAAGAACAGACATACAGACCAATGGAATTGAATAGAAAATCCAGAAATAAACCCACAGATTTATGGTCAACTAATCTTTGACAAAGGAGCAAAGACTATGCATTGGAGCAAAGAAAGTTTGTTCAATAAATGGTGCTGGGAAAACTGGGTCGCTACATGCAAAAGAATGAAGCTTGACCACTACCTCACACCAGATACAAAAATCAACTCAAAATGGATTAAAGAACTAGACATAAGACCTGAAACCATAAAATACATAGAAGGAAATATAGGCAAAACACTACGTGATATTCACATCAAAGACATCTTTACAGACACATCACCCAAAGCAGTGATAGTGAAGGCAAAGATAAACAGCTGGGACTACATCAAATTAAAGAGCTTCTGCACAGCAAAAGAGACAATAACAAAAACAACGAGAAACCCCACCAACTGGGAGAACATTTTTGCACCCAACACTAATGATAAAGGACTGATCACAAAAATCTGCAAAGAGCTGATGAGACTCAACAACAACAAAGAAAATAATCCAGTCAAAAAATGGGCAGAAGAGCTAAAAGAAACTTCTCTGAAGAGGAAATGCAAATGGCCAACAGGCATATGAAAAAATGTTCAGCATCACTTGTCGTCAGGGAAATGCAAATCAAAACTACCATGAGATACCATCTTACACCAGTGAGAATGGCACATATTAAAAAAAACTAGCAACAACAAATGTTGGCGAGGGTGTGGAGAAAAAGGAACTCTTCTGCACTGTTGGTGCGAGTGCAAACTGGTCCAACCACTGTGGAGAGCTGTGTGGAGATTTCTGGACCTACTAAACATAGAGCTTCCATATGATCCAGCAATTCCACTCCTAGGTATTTACCCAAAGGACACAGAAACATCAATTCCAAAGAACACCTGCACCCCTATGTTTATAGCAGCACTGTTTACAATAGCTAAGCTTGGAAACAACCCAAATGCCCAAAAATAGATGACTGGATCAAGAAGATGTGGTACATATATACCATGGAATATTACTCAGCAATCAAAAAAGATAAACACATGCAATTTGCAGCAACATGGATGGCACTGGAAGGGATCATGCTCAGCGAAGTAAGCCAAAAAGAAAAAGAAAAATACCGGATGTTCTCACTCATAGCAGGAATCTAGAAAACTTAAATAAGGGACCAGGAAAACAAATAACTATAAGAAAGTGAAAATCAAAATCAACAAAAAACTACGAACCAGAGACACTTTTAGGGGGCGGGGTGGGAGGGGAGAGATTGGGGTCAGAATGGGGGGGCTGCAATTGTATGGGGAATATAAAAATAAAATTTATTATTAAAAAAAAAAAGAAAGTACTTAAACATCTGTTTCTCCCTTTATTTATCAGGCACCCTTCTCATGTATTTATCCTTAAAAGTCAGAATCTGTCTTGGTGCACTGATTTCTGTTTAAATCCTATTTATGGACTGATAACTCCAATGTAGATCTTGTTCTCCTTGGGCTTCTGATTGATTATGCTCTTGTATTCTGAAATGTTTGATGATAGTAACAATAATGATAGTGATCAAGGCACTTCTCTAAGCATTTTTAAGTGTTAATCTATGAATTCTTATCACAGCTGTATGAAGTTATTCCAGCACAGTGTCTAGTCCTTAACTGATAATAAGTGCTTATGGCAATGAAAAAATATGTGCTTTCAAGACGCGGAGCTTTGAGAAGTGAATAGGCAGCCGTGTCACCAGACAGAAAAGACTGGCTAAAAAAAAAAACAAAAAAAAAAAAACATAAAAAGAGCAAGCAGGGAGTTATTGTTAGAGAGCATAGTTTCAGGCAAGTCTTTGAAATGGAATTCAGATTTTGAGGAAGCTGGATGGGGAAAGTGACTTCCTGTGGTGCTGGTATTTTTTTTCTTAACAATTTTGCTGTCATTGGGAAGTAGTATTAGATGGCCTAGCAGGTAGAAGAAAAGTTCTATAAAAACTGGCTTACATGAGCTTGTTTTAAAGTAAAAGGAAGTGGGTGATGAATACTGAAGAAACTGGAGATTCTGGAAACGAAATCTCCGAAATTGCCCGAAGACTTCATGAGAGAACAAGCCTGGAGAGAGATTCCTCCTGATGGGCCTCACTGGGTTCCCTTGGAGGGATGTCACAGTCCAGTTTCTCATGGCCTGCTTGCTTTGCTTTTGGGCTGTCATCACTATGCTTTGCTTGTGGATTTCTTCCCTTCTATGATTGTTTCTGTTTTCATGTAGTCAAATGTATCTGTCTATCAAGTTTTTCTTTTTATGACCTCTGGATTTAGAATCATAGTTAGGAGAATCTTATAAAGTTACAAAGACATATTCCCAATGTGTCCTGTTACTTTTATGGCTCCTTTTTGTTTATAACATTTAAATATTTGACATATTTGCAATTTATCTTACTGTGGTATGAGTTACTGATCTAGGGTTTTTTTCCCTAGGTAGTTTTGCAATTCTAATGCCTTTTATCACATAGTTCATTTTTGCTGATTTGAAACACTTCCTTTTTTCATATGATTTATTACCATTTGCATATTTGTCTAGTTCTGGTTCATTGGTTTCTTATTTTAATCATTCTTTATTTAATGTATTAATTATTAAGTCTTTAATCACATTTTAATATTTGAATTCATTCCTGGACTCAATTCTAATGTGAATGTGTATGGAGGCTTCCCCCACACTAGGTTGAGACACTAGCAGGGTGTCTAAGAATGCAATTCATTTCTGACACTGTCTACCCAGACAGATCGGATTCCACAGGTAAAGGGATCAGTCTCCCAGGATTGTCCACCACTTCAGATGCTGATTCCAAGCTCTGGCTGTTTACCTGTGCTCCTGAGAGTTAGCTGTATAAATCAGAGGTTACTAGGACCAACTCCTCAGGTTTTAGTAATTTGTAAGAGTGCTTTACAGAACTCAGAGAACAGTTTACTTATTATATTACTGACATTCTAAAACAATAATACCACTATTGTATTACCACTATTGTACTGTGGCCATTGTTTATTTGTGGATTTGTTAGTAGTTGTCTTTATTTGATGAGTATTGTGTCTTCCTGCTGTATTGATCCCTTAATCATTATATAAAGTTCCATCCCTTCTCTTGTTCCTTTTTTTCAACTGACAGTTTATTTTATCTGGAATGAAAATGATTGTCCCTGTCTTTTTGTGATACCATTCGATTGGAGGTTTGTTTTCAAAGTGTTTATTTTGAGCCTGTGTTTACCTTTGGTGCTCAGATGGGTAGCTTGAAGACAAGGGAGTTTGGTTCTGTTTTCTGATTCAGTTAGTTATTTGGTGCTTTTTGATAATGAGTTCATTTTTTTTTTTACATTTATAGTGATTATCAATATATTGATGTTTGCTACTGCCTTTTTTCCTTTACTGTTTTGGCTCTATTTTTTTCTTTATTTAATTTTTTTTTTTTTTTTTGCTTTGATTTAGATAGGAATGCTCCTTTCAACATTTCTTGTAGGAGAGGAGTAGCATTTGCAAACACTTCTAGCTGTTTTTAATGAATGCCTTTATTTCTCTCTCACATCTGAAAGAAAATTTTGCAGTATATTGTATTTTTGAGACACTAGCAGGGTGTTTAAAAATCCAGAATTCAAACACACACAAAAAAGGATGAGATTGAATCTCACTATCTGATAGAGTTCAGAACTGCTATGACAAAACAAACAAACAAATAAAACAAACCTTAGTTTTTAATCTGTGTGTGTTCATTCTTTTCTTTCCTGTAGAGTTTCTGTTGAGAAATCTATGGAATTCCAGTTGGAGTACTTCTTAAAGTTTCTTGCTTCTCCCCAACCCCCAGTGGCTTTCAATGTTCTTTCTTTTGTACTTTTGTTTCAACAGTAGTATTCTGGTGTAGGTCTTATTGCAGTTAGGTTACCAGATGTTCTTTTAGCTTCATGGATTGCTACATTTAATTTCTTCCCCAGTTGTAGGAAAACTTCCTCTAATATTCCTTGGAATTGGTTCTATCCCACCCTCCCTCACCCCCCGCCCCGTTCCCTTTCTGGGAAACCCATTATCCTTATTGTAGATTTCTTTATGTTGTTAGATAGTTCTCAAATTTCCTCTTCTTTTTTTTCCCATCTTGTTTCTCTCTCTTCCACATGTAGTACTAACTTTGAGGTAACTGATTTGATCTGTTCTATTTATCAATACATAGCTTCTTCTAGAGTTCTTGATCTCATTTATTGAGCTTAAGAACTTTATCTCCTGAATTTCAGTTATTTTCTTATTTAAAACTTCAATTTCCACCTTCTCTTAATTTTTATTTATTTCTGAGCTAATTATTTTGTTTTTCTGAATTTCTTTTATTTCTTTAATCAGCTTTTCTGAGTTTTCTTGTGTTTCTATGACTTGCCTTTCAGCTTTCTCTTGTATTACTTTGGCTTGGTTTTCTGAATTTCTTATTTCTCTGAGGTTTTTTGTTTTGTCATAGCAGTTATGAACTCTCTTTGATATTGAGATTCAATCTCATCTTTTTGAGTGTTTGGTTACTGGAGAGTTCTCACTTGGTGCAACCATGCTCTCTTGACTTAGTGTGTTCCCATGTGTTAATATTTGCCCACTTTATTACTTGGTGTCTCTCTTTTATTATTGTTTTAAATATCTTTAGCAGTAACTTAGGGGGCTAAGGTATTTTACTTTTCACACAGGTGATGTTCTTGTTTTATTATTTATTTACTTACCTGCCCACTTATTTATTTTGATCTGTGGTGACTTCTGAATGTACTTAGGTCTGTGTTTTTGTTGCTGAGTCAGTAGATTGGGAAAGGTGCTTGGAAGAATCCAGATGTTTCTGTGTATGAGCTGGAGGTGAGGTTGGTTTTTTTGTCGCACCTCTGGTAATCTTCCTCTCTGTGGTTTGATATTAGTAACTTGGCAGTTAGTCTTCTCTCAATGTGTCCCATAAGAAAAGCACTATTCCCAAGGTACAGAAAGGTCAGAATGCCTGATGTGCTGTCATGTTTCCTGTATAGAGCACTCCAGCTCGTCCACAAAGATTCCCCCCATTTCAGGGGAGTGTTTCTCCCCAAAACATTCATCCCCTTCTCCCTCTTGTCCCTGACTGAATGAAAGCCCTGTCACCAGTGTTCCCTAGTCCAGACTATAATCTATAGAGTCCTCTCTCTACCACTGTTTAATGTATCACAAATCTCAATGTCAACCCTCTTGAAGTTTGCACTGGTCTCTATAGTCCAGGAATCACTTCCTCAGTTGTCCATGGGACTGTATCCAAAAAGTGTCTCTTTGACATATCATTCCAAGAGCCACAGGCAGTAGAGACCAGGACCTGTTACCTCTGCTTGGAACTGTGTTGTGTGTGCTCCTTGGCAGGGCCTGCTCCACTGCTTGCCGGGACTACTTCCATATCTGGTCCCTAGACTCACTGGGGTCAGCTGGGGCCTACTACCCCTGCTACTGCTTGAGGTCTCATGCTGCAACTTGGTGGAGTCTGACAAAACCTATCATATCACGGCTGCTTGCCAGTTCCACTATTCTATTGTGGGGTCTGCCAGGCTGCTGGGGCTCAACTTACCTAGCTGGGTTACCTGCTTGGCCTGTTCCACTATTGCTGGGTTCCCCCTCCTCAGAACATTGCTTCTACTGTATATTGTAATCATCTGTTTTTGTTTTTTTTTTCTTTAAGGATTTCTCTTAAGTCTTTCTTAGTGCAGTTTCGTTTTCTTGTTTATTTGTAATCCCTATCTTCTGCTGCTTTTGGTTTTTTAAGTTCATATCAATTTTTGTGTCTTTTTATCCCCTAATTTTAAAAATGTTTTGTTTACCTCCTTTTGTTTATTTTCTTCCTTGAATTCTTACATTTGTCTTTTGTGTCCCCAACTCCATGTTTTTCTTAGCTCTGATACCCATTTAGGTTTTAAAAATCTATCACAAAATGTTTAGTCATTGCTTTCATCTGCCCAATGGCTATATTGTAGGAACTGTTCTTCGTTTTTGGTAAGTTTTATGATTTTCTTTTACATCTTTGTGTTGCTTTTCTAGTTCCACTTTTACTAGTTACTGAATGGGTTTTTCAAGATGAATTTTCTTATAAGAGGCATTATGGCATGGAGAAGCTGCCAGGGTAACTTTCTGGGTATCACACTCTAGACCATTGCAGCATTTCTGCTGCAGCAGAAAGTGTTTTTTTTTCCTATAAATGTGGTTCATCCATGAGATTTTTGGTTCCTATTCATGAGATTTTTTGAAAGCAGTTTCATCTTTTCTGATTCTTTGATCCTATATAGGTCCTGGAGCATTACTACCACCCATTGTTGTGGTCATGGACTATGCCTCTGATCTTCAGGGTGTGTTCTTCCTCTTCAAGTATGCTTTAGTTTGTGATGATGCTTATGTATTTTCAATTCTCAGTCCCTTTATTCTCTATGCTTCTCTTCCTTGCTTCCCCTTGTGCTCTGGAACATGTACAATCTCAGCTGTCTCTGGCAGTTCTTATTGGTATTTATAGGTATTTTGAAGTCTATAGATTATATCAGTCTCCTCTTCATGGAAAATGGAGTTTGAAAATTCCGTACAATTTTTTTGTCATCCATGGGAGAAGGAAACACCCTGTTGTTCGCATTACTGTGGGTAATGAAAATAGTTTCACAAAGGTTAAGTAATTTGATCCCTGTCACCTAGCAGTAAGCTGAGTGAGACTTCAGCCCAGGTTTAAAAGCCCAACTGTACCATGCTGTTTATTCAGGAATGAAAATAAATGACTGTAGAGTATAGTTATATAGAGTGTAGTTAAAGTAACTTCATCTTCATTGAATATTTGTCACAGAGGTAGATGTATCTAAATAGCAAGTAATGGGCTGAGAAAAAATTTGAACCTTAATTTAGTGGAATGTAAGAACTTTGTGATCTTCTGTAATTTACATTTTCCTCCTTCCCTTACTTCTATCATTTTTCTTCCTCTTGTGACCCAAAATGGATACGATAGGTAGATAAGACTCTCTGTTCTTATATTTGTATATATATATATCTGTCCATATATTTATTGAACTTACCTGAACACCACAGTGTTTTCTATTATTCTTACTTTCTAGTCTCACTCTGCTTACTGCTGGGTGACAGAAAAAAAGGATTTTCCCTTTTCAGAATCAAACTCACTAATATAGTAAGTGTTCTCCATTTCTTTATTTAAGGGTACTTCTCTAGCCAGCCCTTCTATGTATGTTAGGAATGATTGGGTAAAGTCAGATTTCTTTTCTTATGTCTAGTTTCAAATGCTAAGTGTGGTTGAGCTTCCTGAAAGAGAGAGATCTAAAAATAGCACCTGCTGCTGTTGACTCTGACAGGATCGTCAGCCCTGAACATTGCTGTGCCCTTCTTGAATACAGCGTTGGTGGATTTGTTTGTGGATGTGTCTGAGAGGGTAAAGGTTACTCTCACACATATGTTTACACTCTAAAGATGAGGCTGCTGTGAAAATAGAATTGATCTGCACAATGTTCACCATCTTTGCATTTCTGTGAAGAACACAGTTTATTTATCAGAGATTGTTGGTGCTTTTACTGTATGTGAAAATAAAAAACTTAATTGCTAATACTTCAGATCATCATAGGATTAAATTAAGTTGTTTGAGCACATTAGTCTCATATACAAATTCTGATGCGTGTGTATTTGATTTTATCTGGTTAGATCTGTGGGATACATAGGATGTACACAGGGGAGATGATAGTGTTTCAAAATAATGCTTTCCATATACTTCTCATTTGGAGAAGACAGTAGTGTGTTGGGAATTTGAGGGTTTGTTTTAGGGTTAGATGAGGAAAAAGACCTGTCTCTTAAAAGAGGTGATAATTTTTTTATGCTTAATTTATAATACCTGTGGCATAGAAGAATACATATTGGTAAGAGACATTTGATAGCTTTATTATCCCTATTTCCAGGACTAATTTGCAATTACAGCTTGAAAATAACATTCTCTAATTGAAATACTGACTTTAAAAAAATTAATCATTATGTGGTGAAAACATTATCTCTTTAAATTTGTTTTGATATTATATCTTTTCTAAACTTTGTCTTTTTCCTGTATAAAGATAAAAAACAAACATAAAAAGCATGAATAAAAGTACATATAACCAGAATAATATATACAAAATGTAATTGATTTTCTTTTTTAAATAATAAAATATGTTTTATTTTATTAATAACATAAGAAAAGACTGAAAATATTTTGAAAATATAGATGATAAACACTATCACCTATATCTATCGGAAGTAAATATTACTCTCACTTTCAAAAGATAACCATTACAAATACTGGCACTGCATCCTGGTACTGCTGCTAGTACAAACAGCATTCAGCTACATGCTGGTTAAATAACTCTCTCTCTTCTCCCCTCTCTTTTTTTTTCTTTCTCTCCTTCATCTTCTAACTCACCATGTAAATAAACTTTTTGAAAAACTGCAGAAAAGAAAAAAATAAAACTGATAATGTCTTCAGTTTTACCATGTACTCATTTTTAAGGCTGTATAATATTGTGTTGTATGTATATGCCATATTCCGTGTACCCATTTATCCTTTGAAGAACACTTGGGTTGTTTCACCTTTTAATACTAGGAGTAATGTTGCCATGAACATTAGTGTATCCTTAACTTCATTCATCCTTTCCTTCCTTCCTTCCCTTCTCCCCCTACTTCCCTCCCTCTCTCCCTTTGTCCCTCTAATAGGTGTGAAGTCATATCTCAGGGTTTTGATTTGCATTTTCCTCATGATTTGTGATGTTGAGTATCATTTACGTACTTATTGGCTATTTGTATATCTTCTTTAGAGAAAAGTCTTTTCAAGTCATTTGCCCATATTTTAATCAGGTTGTGTGCTTTTTTGTTTGTTTTTTACTATTAGGACTTCTATATATTTTGAATATTAATTTCTTATAAGGTATATAAATTGACATATTTTCTCCCATTCTGAATGTTACTTTTTTACTCTCATGATAGTATCCTTTGACACACAAAATTTTTAATTTTATTTTAGTCTGATTTATCTATTCTTTTGCTCCCTGTGTTTTGGTGTTTTACCTAAGAAGTTGTTGACCAATCCAATGTCATAAAACTTTCCCATTGTTTTCCCTTACTGTTTCATCTACGAGTTTGATAGTTGTAGCTCTATGTTTAGGTTCAATTATATTTAGTTAATTTTTGCATTTGGATAAGGTTAGAGTCCAATTTCATTTGTTTTGTAAGTAGATACTTAGTTTTCCGAGCCTATTGGTTGAAAAGGTTGTCCTTTGCCCATTGAATGGTCTGGAATCTCTATTCCACTGGCTTATAGATAAGTTTTTATGCCAGTACCACACTACTGTAGCTTTGTAGAAGTTTTGAAATTAAGAAGTCTAAACCCTCCAACTTTTTGCTTGTTTTTGAAGATTGTTTTGGCTTTTCAGGGTCTCTTAGTATTCAACATGAATTGTAGAGTAGATTTTTCATTTTCTGCAAAAGCATTGTTGAGATTTTGATGGAGAGTATCTTGAATTACTAGATTACTTTGGGTGTTATTGATATGTTAGCACTATTTTTTTTTATTTTTTTGTGTAAAAGACCTGGGGTGTAAGCCAGAGGTTCAGGGGGTGAGAGGATTCACCAGAGATAGAGTAGGGAGCAGAACAGGAGGATCTACTGAAATACACTGATGAGGGGAGCAGCAGGTGAGACAGGCGAGGTCTGCTACACCATATGGGTCAGCTCCTTGACTAGGGATCTAACTCAGGTCATAGAGGTGATAACACTGAGACTTAACCGCTAGGCCACCAGGGAAGCTCCCAACACTATTAAATCTTACACAACCCTTAGTCTTCTAATTTAGAGCACAAAATGACTTTTCATTGATTGAGATTCTCTTTTATTTCTTTAGCAAAAAGTTTGAGTTTTCATTGTACAAATTATCAATTGTAATTTTATTTCTAACTTTTGTTATTAATGTTCTTATAAATGTAATTTTCTTAGTTTCTTTTTCATTTTGTTTATTGTTGGTATACAGTTATACAACTGATTTTTTTTCTGTTTACTGTATCCTGCAACTTTTCCTGTATTCATTTATTATAACAGTTTTTCTTTTCTTGTTCATGTGGAATCTTTAAGATTTTCCACATAAAGGATCGTGTCATTTACAGACAGATACCTTATGTCTTCCTTTCCAATTTTAATGCCTTTTATTTCTTTTTCCTGATGAATTGCTCTGGCTAGGACTTCTGGCACTATGCTGAATATATTGGTGAAAATATGCATTCTTGTATTACTTACGGTATTAGAGGAAAAGCTTTCAGTCTTCACTTTTGAGTATTTTATTAGTTGTAAGCTTTATATAAATGGCCTTCATAATAATGTGGTCATTACTTTTTATTCCCAATTTAAGTGTATTTATCATAAATGGGTATTGAATTTTGTCAAATGCTTTTCTTGTATCAATTGAAGTGATCATGTAGGTTTTCCCCTTCGTTTTGTTAATGTACATTCGTTGATTTTTTTATGTTAAATTATCCTTCCACTCAAGGAGTGAATTCTGCTTCATCATGTTGTGCAATCCTTTTAATGTGCTTTTGAATTTATTTTGTTGAAGATTTATGCATCATTGTTCATCAGGGATATTGGTCAGTAGTTTTCTTATAACATCATTGGCTTTGGGAAAGGAAGTGTTCTTGAATATTTTCAAAGTGTTTAAGAGGGATTATTAGTCTATAAATGCTTAGTAAACTTAAACAGTAAAATGTCTGGTTCTGGACTTTCTTTCATGGGTGGTTTTGATTATTGATTCATTTGCCTTACTGTGTAATACTGAGATTCTCTATTTCTTCATGATTCAGTTTTGGGTAGGTTATGTGTTTCTTGGAATTTATCCATTTCTTAAAGGTACCCAGTTTGTAGCTTTGAATTTTTCCAAAGACACTCTTTTAATCCTTTTTATTTCTGTAAAATCAGTAGTAATGTTACCACTTTATGCTTTTAGTAATTTGAATCCATTCTTTCTTGGCTAGCCTAGCTAAAGGTTTGACAATTTTGTTGATGTTTTAAAAGAACCAACTTTTTTTTTTAAAGATTTATTTATTTTTTTACAAGAGCTAGGGTACAGGCCAGAGGCACCGGAGGGTGAGAGGATTCACCAGAGACAGAGCAAGGAGCAGAACAGGCAGATGACAGAAATACACTGCTGAGGGGAGCAGCGGGTGAGACAGGAGAGGTCTGCTTCGCCATGTGGGATTCTCACTGGCCAGCCAGGATCAAACCTGCTCTGTAGATGTTGCAAACAGCTTCACAGAGCGATGCTCAACCCGCTGTGCCGCCACCGGGAGGCCCAAGAACCAACTTTTTGTTCATCTGTTATCTTGCTAATTTATCTCTATTTCTTTCTTTCCTTCTAGCTTTGGATTTAGGTGTTTTTTTTTTTTTTTTTCCCTAAGGTATGAAATTAAGTTGTTAAGTTTAGATTGTCTTTTATTATTTTTATTTTTATTTTTTTTAAATAATAAATTTTATTTTTATATTCCCCATACAATTGCAATCCCCCCATTCTGACCCCAATCCCTCCCCTCCTGCCCCCCACCCCCCAAAAAGTGTCTCTGGTTCATAGTTTTTTGTTGATTTTGATTTTCACTTTCTTATAGTTATTCATTTTCCTGGTCCCTTATTGAAGTTTTCTAGATTCCTGCTATGAGTGAGACCATCCGGTATTTTTCTTTTTCTTTTTGGCTTATTTCACTGAGCATGATCCCTTCCAGCGCCATCCATGTTGCTGCAAATTGCATGTGTTTATCTTTTTTGAATGCTGAGTAATATTCCATGGTATATATGTACCACATCTTCTTGATCCAGTCATCTATTTTTGGGCATTTGGGCTGTTTCCAAAGCTTAGCTATTGTAAACAGTGCTGCTATAAACATAGGGGTGCAGGTGGTCTTTGGAATTGATTGTCTTTTTTTAATGTAAGTGTTTATAACTTTAAATTTACATCTTAGCACTGCTTTACTGGATATTAAAACTCTTGATATAGTGTTTTAATTTTTATTAACCTCAAGATACTTTCTAATTTCCTTTATTATCTCTTCTTTAATCCATTTGTTGTTTACTATTTAGGTTCATTAAGTCATTTACAAACAGATGTGTGAATTTTCTACTTTTCTCTGGTATTTATTTCTATTTTTTTTCATTGTAAATGGAAAGATGCTTTCATGATTTCAATCTTTTAAAGGTCATTGACTTGTTTTGTGACCTAACAAATATTCCGTGTCCTAAAGAGTATTTCATGTGTACTTGTAGAAGTTGTGTATTTTCTTGATAGGTAGAGGGTTTTGCATATGTCTTGCAGGGTAAAATTGATCTGTAGTGTTCAGGTCTTCTTTTTTCTTATTATCTTCTTTGTACCCATCATTGAAAGTAGGGCACTTAAGTTTCTTATTATTGTATAGCTGTCTAAGTTTTCTTTTCAATTCTATTACTGTTGCTTCATATATTATTGCCTTTAGCATTTGGTTTGTATATTTTTATAATTTTCATACCTTCTTGGTTTATTGACTCTTTTACCAATTTATAATGTTTGTCACTTTAAAAATTTTTCACTTACTGTATATTTTAGTCTGATACCAGTATAGCCATTTTGTTCTCTTTTCATTTATATTTACATGGAATAATTTTTTCCATTCTTTCATTTTCAATCTATATATATATATATCCTTAAATCCAAAGAGAGTTTCTTGTAGAAAGATGTAGTTGGATTTTCTTTTTCAAATTTAAAACCTACCAATCTCTATCTTTTGATTGGAGGATTAAATCTATTTACTATAGAAAAGGATTTATTTTTTTACATTATTTGTTTTCTCTTCTGTTTTGTTGCATTTTCCTCTCATTTCCTCCATTATTGTTGTATTGATTTTTTAAAAATAAATTTTATTTTTATATTCCCCATACAATTGCAATCCCCTTATTTTGACCCCAATCCCTCCCCTCCCCGCCTCCCACCCCCCAAATGTTGTATTGATATTTATAGTGATGTGTATTATAATGCTCGTCTACTTTTAATTTTGAATATATTCTTTAGATTTGTTTTTGTTGATACCCAAGGGCTTACATACAATGTCTTAAAGTTATCAAAGTTATTTAAAACTGATGCCAATTTAACCTCAGTTACATATAAATACTCTTAGTTTTTAATCTTTATTCCCTAGTTTGTTATAAATCTCACAAGTTACCTCTTTATATATTGTGTACCATTTGGCATAGCTTTATAATTATTTTTAATGCCTTTTAAGTCATGTAGAAAAATAAAACATAGGGCTACAAATTAAAATTATATTATTGTTATTTACATTTCTACGTGTATATACCTTTTATATAAATCTCTGTATTTCTATGGTTTGAGTTTTCTAGTGTCCTTTCATTTCAGCTTCATGTACGCCTGTTAGCATTTCTTGTAGTGTAGGCCTTGTGGAAATAAACTCCCTTAGCTTTTATTCATTTGGGAATGTCCTAATGTCTCCCTTATTTTTAAACAAGGCAGTTTTCCCTGATACAGAATTCTGGTTGTCACTTTCCTCGCCCTTTAATTGCACTATCTTCTGGCCCATTAGGTTTTTGCTGAGAAATCTGATAATCTTATTCAGGGTTTTTTTTATGTAAAGGTTGCTTTTCTCTTGTTGCTACTTACATGGTTCTCTCTTTGTCTTTTAACAATTTGATTTAATATTTCTTGATCTGTGTCATTTTGGGTATATCCTACTTAGAATTTGTTGAGCTTCTTGGAGTTGTAGATCTAAGTCTTTCCTCGAATTTGTGAAATTTTTAGCTATTGTTCCTCAAATGATATCTGTCCTTTCTCTCTTTTCTGGGACTTCCATAATACCTAGATTGGGCCACTTGTTGATGTCAAACAAGGCACTTAGGCTCTGTTCACTTTGTTCATTTTGTTTATTTTTATTTATTTGTTTGCTTCTTAAACTCACTGATTTCAAGTGACCTGTTTTCATGTTCTCTGACTATTCCAGCTGCTGGAGACTGTTAAACTTTTCTAGTGATTTTTTAAATTCAGTTATTGTGTTTCTCAGTTCCTGATTTCCTTTTTGGTTCCATTGTATAATCATACTTTTTTTTGATGTTCTCATTTTATTGATGTATTGTTTTCCTAATTTTTTGACCTTTGTCCATGTTTTCCTTTAATTCTTTGAACACTGCTAAATTATTTGTCCAGTATATCTGATGCCTATGTTTTTTGACACATAATTTGTTCTTTTTAGTTTTTTCCTTTGAATCAACCACATTTTCCTGGCCTTTTTTTTTTTTTTTTTAATGCTGTGTGTGTGTGTGTGTAATTGAGCATTTAAAAGAAAACATAGCTACTACTGCCTATCTTTTCAGAATGACTACTTACTAGGGATGATCATTACTTATTAATTGAAGGTATTCTGAGCTTTCTGATCAGCCAGTTGTGAAACCTTAATGTTTTCTCAGGCCTTTTCTGGATATGTCTCTTGCCTGGGCCTGTATGTGTGCTTTTTCACTTGCTCATGTGCATGGCTGATTTTAATTTTCTAAGAGTTAATCACCTTGAGTTCTTCTCTAGGTCTTCTACATTCCATTGCATTCCTGTTCTTTTACATTCTATAGTATTCCTGTATTATCTTAACATACTTGTGTGTCTTACAGTTTTCCTGAACTTCTCCTTCTGATTTATGCTTATTGTGCCTTTTTAAAAAAATTTTTTTTTGAAAGATTTATTTATTTATTTATACAAGTACTGGGTACAGTCAGAAGCGCGGGTGGGTGAGAGAATTCACCAGAGCCAGAGTGGGGAACAGAACAGGCAGACTGATGAAATACACTGCTGAGGGGAGCAGCAGGCACGGCAGGAGAGTTCTGCATGTCATGGGGGACCCTCACTGGTGGCTGGGGATCGACCAGCGCTGCAGAGGTTGTGGGCAGCTTTGCAGCCTAGTGCTCAACTGCTGCACCACCAGGGGAGGCCCTTTTTTTAGTTTTAAATCTAATCTGCCTTCTATTGTTGTCTGAGGTCTGAATTTGGTTAACACAGGGGCCAAAATATCAGGCAGCTCCCAGAAAGGCTAGAAACTTTGAAAGTTAGGTCTGCTCTGTTTCCTCCATTTCAGGGAACAAATTGGGAATTCGCTTGCTACTCCTTATAGATCAAAGCCATGTCAGGATAGGAAATGGTAATAGGCGAGGATAAATAAAAATGCTATAAAATTTTCTGCCATTTTGAATGTGGTTACTTGATTGGGCCTTTGCTTGGCTGCTGTAGACCTTCATTTCCCACAGCATCTATAAAGTTAATGTAACCAGCTTGACAGTTTTTTTTTTTTTTTTAAATGTTTATATGAATGCATGGGGGTCTGGGCTCTATTACTCTGCTGTCTTTTTTACATCACTCCTCCAGATAATATTTTTTTGCCCAGTTAATAACATCAGTGATTTAAGTTAAAGTACTAAAATATATTTAAAGTTTAATGTATTTAACTATTGGAAAGTGCACTATTAATTTTTTATTCTAAAAATTCTCATATTGAAGTTTTCATTGTGCTGAGTTAGCTACAACATAGAAGACTTCTTCCTATTCACAAAAAGTAAATTAGGTCTTATAAGTGGTATGAATTTCTGTTTGATATTTGGGCAAACAACATGAAATGGAAATAAATGGGGAATGTTGCTTCATTGCCATCAGAACCACATGTTTTCAGTTTTCACATAGGATACTGTGCCTTAGAAATTACATCATTAGGGCCTCCCCAGTGGCGCAGCGGTTGAGCGCTGGGTTGCGAAGCTGCCCGCAGCCTCTGCGGCGCCAGTTCGATCCCCGGCTGCTCCCCGGCCACCAGAGGAGGGTCCCACATGGCGCGCAGACCTCTCCTGCCGCCCGCTGCTCCCCTCAGCAGTGTACTTCGGTCCTTCTGCCTGCTCTGCTCCCCGCTCTGGCTCTGGTGAATTCTCTCACCCTCCCGTGCTTCTGACTGTACCCAGTGCTTGTATAAACAAAACAAACAAACAAACAAATAAATAAATAAATAAAACATGCCTCTATTAAAAAAAAAAAATTTAAAAAAAAAAATTAAAAAAAAAAAAAAGAAATTACATCATTAATTTGTGTAGAGAAAATTTGTGTAGAGAAAATTACATCATTAATTTGTGTAGAGATCTAGAGGCCGTCTGAACTGATTTACAGCTCCGTTAAAGTGCAAACAGAACTAGGCCTGTGATGAAGGAATGGAAAAGTGTAAATGACCATTTTATTCTTCCAGTTGTGAAATTCTGAAATTATTCAGTGGATGTTCTGAAAACAGAATCTATTAATGGAGCCAGGGCAAACTTTATTATAAAATATATTCCAACATCACTTTGTAGAGAGATAGCTGAGGTATCATCAGTGTCTGGTTCGGTCAGAAGTGGGAGGCATGGGCATATGTTAGATGATAGATATGCTGTAGAATGTCATGAATCCTTTAGAAGTTCAGCTTGTAACTTGTGCCCTGATGCCATTCGCATTTTATTGTCAAAATGTCCCCAATATCCATTTTCCTGGAGGTTCTGCTTTGGAACCTTCTGTCAAAATGCAGAGTTACAATTTGATTTAATGAAATTCCTGAAAGACAGATGAATGGCAAGAGGTCCTTGTTTCCACCTCACTTCCATCTTTCTGACACATTGATGATAAATGTGATTGATGAACAGATTAAAGTTGTTAGACTGTCATACTGTGGTAAAGAGCACTTGGCAGAGTCACAGGGGACCTTTCAGAGATTGTGGGTTCTTCCGCAATTTGGTCTGATTTGTCAAGTTATTTTTTAAAATTTAATTTAATCAGACCTTACCTTTTCCTTTAACTAGATATTGGAGTGAAATTTTGACACTCTTGACAACTTTGGAAGACGTGAATCTTGATGAAAGTAGAGATTTCGTGAGAGGATACATTGTTTTTTTTCATGTGGATAATCCAGATGATTCTTTCAGATGCTAACAGCAGCCCTCATAATCACCTAGAAAGAGATTAAGACCCCTTGCTATTTCTCTATCCTGAGGAATTGCTATTAAATGTTAGTTAGAGGTTCAGTCTTGTGAGCGAGTAAAATATGTTGGGACTAAATCCTGATGTCATTGAGTGTTTCTAGAATGCTAAAATGCTTACTTACTGACACCTTTTGTACCTATCAGTAATTCTCTTCTCTCATGTTCTCACTTTCAGGAGTCTTAAGTTGATTTTCTAGAAGAAGATCCCAAGACAGCAGTATTGTTGCAAGTGATTTATTGAGGACAAATTCACAGGAACAGGGGATTGAGGAGAGTAGGACTGAGCAGTGGGGGAAGGAGCTAAGCAAGTGGGTGATTTCAGCCAGTCTCACTTCAGCAGCATCTAACAGGACTCCAGAGCATGGGTTGCACTATAGATTGATCCCACTTTTAGGGAAGTGATTTGGCCCATTGAACTTAGTATCAGTCACTCTTTGGTTACTATCTTGTGACCAAAGGTGCTGGAGTACAGGTGGGCCACTGGGCATAACTTTTGAGGGAAGTTCCCTTGAAGGGATAGTTGTAAGTCATTGTCTAATAGTCCAAGAGAGCATTAATAAGTTGTGCCAAGCTAATTTCTCATATTTGAGAAAAAGACTCTTACTGTATAATTTTAATATCTATTTTAACATAATTCAAATGAAGAAAATGCAGGGGTGTAGAAAGACATTCTGAGGCAGGCATTTTATTTGAAATTATTATTGTCTAAGTTTAGTTCATAATTTAATCTTCCTTTATTAAAATAATTTGATATATATATATTTCCTTTTAATATATTGATCTAACCTCTACTCTTTCACTTTCCTTGAAGTTCATTTGTTGAAGATATGGAACCTACTGGCCTATAGTCTCTTTCATTCTGGATTTTTTTACTTGAATACTAATGGTACAATTCAATGTTTTTCTCTAAAACATTTCTCAAATTACTGTAAATTGGTATTTCCAGAAGCTTGTCAAATTAAAGTTTCTTTGCCAAATGTAGGAGACATTTTTTTATTTTATTAGGAGGTATGTAATGTTTGCTTGTCTGTAGTTTTTTTTCTTCCAATGTTGTCTTCCTAGCTCCATTAATTTTTGAGGCCTCTAAACTGGTCATGTAATTATTTTATTTTGTCTTTACTTATAGACTGGAGCATTTTTATAAGGGGTTATTTCTCCTAATTTACTATTTGGCTACCCAATAGTACAGTTCATTTAAATACTTGATTTTTTTTTTTGTTACTTAGTTTCCTTGTCATCCTCAAAGATAATTGACTAGTTTCTAAAATATAATTATGAACTTACAGATTTTAATTCACAAATCGGTTTTAATTCACAAAAATTACTATTGTTATTCTTGACCAGTGAGAACCTCTTTTTAGTTGTCTGTTGAGTTCTTTTGACATGACTCTAGCAGTCTTTAATGTTTTCTTTTTTGTCTGGTATGGTAAGATGTTGTAGCCTCATTCTGTATATATTTGCACTGGATATATAATCAACCACTTTTCAAAATAAGTTTCTGGTTCTTTTATTGGGGAATTATATTTTAAGAGCATAATATGAGTACTAGTGTTGCTTACTGAGATTAGGTTATTGTTTTTAGGACTTTTCAAAAGGAGAATTAATATAACTAAGGTCTTTTCGGTATCCTCTGGAGCAAAAGAATGCACACTGTCTGTGGGTCATGGAGTAAAATGGATTAAACCTCAAGCCATAGTGAGTCTAACCTAACCTAAGATTCAACTTTTTGGCTTTCCAACTTGTAATTTCTTTTGTTTTCAGTGGAGAAAATAAAGTTACATGTCTGACTCACTTTGGAAACAGTTTTACTTTAGGGTCAAATGAGAATAAAATATCTCGAGGAATGTCTCTTTCATGAAAAATATTTAATATTTAATCTTACCTCTGGAAGGCTTAACCTGATTATACTTATAGCAAGATAACTATAAGGAGATATATAATATGGCAGTGAACCCAGCAAGGACAATTACCAATATTTGTTGGTGACAATCCTGTTAATTTTCGCCCTTAATGTTATATGGACTTTATCTGGTTAGATCTTGGGCCTCCATTACAGGTATCAATATGTCATTGTGACAAACTACCCCTGAATTTTTTTGTTATGGAATTTGTAAGTAATACATAAAAAATAACCAGGTATAGTTGTAAAAAACACATAAGGAAATGTAGGGAATAATCCCATCAAATTTTACATAAAAATCTCAATGACATTCTTCAAAGAAATAGAACAAATACTGATGAAATTTATATGAAACTACAAAAAATCATGAATAGCCAAAGCCCTACTGATGAAAACAAACGAGAAAGGAGGTATCACACTTCTAAACTTCAAGCTATACTACAAAGCCATAATAATTAAAACAGTTTGGTATTGTAACAAAAACAGACACACAGACCAATGGAACTGAATAGAGAGCCAAGAAATAAAGCCACACTTATAAGGACAACTAATCTTTGAGAAAGGAGCAAAGAATATACAATGGAACATGGACAGTTTGTTCAATAAATGGTGCTAGGAAAACTGGACCACCACATGCAAAAAAATGAAACTAGCCCACTACCTCTCACCATGCACAAAAATCAACTCAAAATGGATAAAAGAACTGGACATAAGAGCTGAAACCATAAAATACATAGAAGAAAATATAAGTAAAACACTACAAGATATACATCTCAGTTACATCTTTAAAGACTCATCACCCAAAGCAAAGAAAGTCAAGGAAAAGGTAAACACCTGGGATTACATCAAACTGAAAAGCTTCTGTACAGCAAAAGAAACATTAACCAAAACAGAGAGACATCCTACTGATTGGGAAAAAATCTTTGCACTCCATACAACTGATAAGGGACTGATCACAAAGATTTACAAAGAACTGACATGACTCAACAAAAACAAAGTAAACAATCCAGTCAAGAAATGGGCAGAAGAACTTAAAAGACATTTCCATCCAAAGAGGAAATGCAAACGGCCAACAGGCATACGAAAAAATGTTCAACATCCCTTATAATCAGGGAAATGCAAATCGAAACCACATTGAGATACCACCTTACACCAGTAAGAATGGCACATATCAAAAAAACTAGCAACAACAAATGTTGGCAAGGATGCGGTGAAAAAGGAACTCTCCTACATTGCTGGTGGGAGTGCAAACTTGTCCAGCCACTGTGGAAAGCTGTCAGGAGGTTCCTCAGTCTACTAAAAATGGAGCTACAATATGACCTGACTATTTCACTCCTAGGACACAAAAACATTAATCAAAAAGAACACCTGTACCCCTATGTTTATTGCAGCACTATTTACAATAGGCAAAACCTAGAAACAACCCATATGCCCAAAAATAGATGACTGGATCAAGAAGATGTGGTATATATACACAATGGAATATTATTCAGCAATCAAAAAAGATAAACTCATGCCATTCGCAGCAATGTGGATGGAGCTAGAAGGAATTATGTTCAGTGAAATAAGCTTGAAGGAAAAAAAAATAGCGGATGGTTTCACTTACAGGGGGAATATAGGGGAACCAAATAAGACATCAGTGTAAAAAAATAATAACAGTACAAAACACAACAAGCAAAAACAATTATAAATCAGAGACATCCTGCAGGGGAGGAGAAAGGAGAGGGATCTGGGGAGGGAGGTCAGGAGGGAGGAGCAAAGGGGACTGTGGTGATGGTGCATGGGTGCATTGGTGAAGGAAATTCTATGGGGACTACACCTGAAGAGGTGGGGGGAGGCAAATATTGTTTAAAAATGAACAATAATGTAAAAAATAAAAAAAATAAAGAATTACCTTTAAGCTTTACACCAAATATTTGGGTGTTGAATATGCATTGTAGATTTTGGTATATAGAGGGAGGATTGGGGATAGTAGCACATGTTTAAAGTTTAGGGCACAATAGCGACCCCAATGAGAGCCCATTGGTTGGTATGATCCTTGAGATGGCCACAGGATTTTGCTTCCTTTGTTCATTAACCTCAGGATATTTATAAATGCATAAGTTATGAGAAAAATAAAATGGATAAAAAATACTTATGCAAACGAAGCTAAAAGCCAATAGAAGAAAGGAAATAATAAAAATTAGGGCAGAAATAAATGAAATAGTAATCAAAAACATAGTCCAAAAGATTAATGAAACCAAAAGCTAATTCTTTTAATAAAATAAATAAAATAGACCTCTAGATTGGCTTACTAAGAAAACAAGGGAAATAATAATACAAAACACAACAAAACAAAAACAGTTATAAACCAGAGACATCCTGCAAGGGTAGAGGAGGTTTAGGGATTAGAGGGAGGGAGGGAGGAACACAGAGGTTTGAGGTGATGGTGCATGGGTGCATTGGTGAAGGAAATTCTATGGGGACTACACCTGAGGGGAGAGGGAGGAAGCAAACATTGTTTAAAAATGAACAATGATGTAAAAAGTAAATTTAAAAAAATCTCTGAAAAATTAAAAAAAAGAAAATAAGGGAGAAAATACACATAAATGGGATCAGAAATGAAAGATGAGATCTTACAATAAGCACTGCTGAAATTCAGAGGATAATGAGACTACTGTGAACATATGTATGCTAATAAATTCAGTAAACTAGAAGAGATGGACAAATTCTTAGAATTATACAATCATCCAATACTGAATAGGGAAGAAACAGAAAATCTGAACAGACCAGTCACAAGCAGGGAAATTGAAATAGTAATCAACACTCTCACCAGGATCAGACAGCTCTACAAGTGTGTTCTTACTAATCTTTCAAAGACAAACTAATATCTGCTCACTCTTTCAAAGACTGAGACAGAAGGAATATTTTCAAACACTTTTTATGAGGCCAACATTATGCTAATAACAAACCAAGCAAACATAACACAAAGAAAGAAAACTATAGACCAATCTCCCCAATGAACACAGATGCTAAAATTCTTTGCAAACTGAGCCCAACAATGCATTAAAAAGATTATACACCATGGGGCCTCCCCTGGTGGCACAGGCGGTTGAGCGCAGCACTGTGAGGCTGTCTGCAGCCTCTGCAGCACCAGTTCGATCCCAGCTGGTGAGGGCCCTACATGGCACAGCAGACCTCTCCTGTTGTGCCCACTGCTCCCATCATCAGTGTATCTTGTCAGTCTGCCTGTTCTGTTCCTCACTCTGTCTCTGGTGAAGCTTCACACCCTCCTGCGATTCTGGCCTGTATCCTGGTTCTTGTATTAAAAAATAAATCTTAAAAAAAAAAAAAGATTATACACCTTGACCATGTGGGATTTATAATAGCAGAAACACAAAGATGGTTTAATATCTGAAAATAATTCAGTGTACTTTACCACATCAATATAGTGAAAGAAAATACCACATAATCATGTAAATAGATGCTGGAAAAGCATTTGATAAGATTCAACATCCATTCATGATGTAAACCCTTGAAAAATTGGGGACAAGCCCTTATGGAAAGCATAGAAAGCAGTATAGTGGTGTCTCAAAACATTAAATGTGGATCTGCCCTTCGATCCATTGCTAGGCATCTATCTCCAAAATTTGAAAACACTAATTTGAAAGGAAAGTTGCATTCTCGTGTTTATTCCAGCAGTATTTACTGTAGCTAAACTATGGAAACATCCTAAGTGCCTCAGAACAAATGAGTGGATCAAAAAGATGTGACACACACACACACACACACACACACACACACACACAAGGGAATACTATATAGTGATCAAAAAAGATCATGCCATTTGAGTCAACATGGATGGATGTTGAAAGGATAATGCTAAGCAAAATAAGTTAGAAGGAGAAAGATAAATACCAGATGGTGTCACTAATATGTGGAATATAAAGCAATTAAATTAATAATCAGATAAGAGAAGCTGAAAAATTAACCCTTGATAGCTGACTACCAAACTGGACACCCAACGGGGAGGGGTGGCAGAGGGAACAAATAGGAAGGAGGGAGGCCTAATGGTTTATGGTGGTAGAGTATGAGCAAGTTGGTAGTGAGTGCACTATGGTAGTAACCTGAAGGGTTACCCCAATGTTACCTCAGTTTAAAATAAATTAATTAAAAAAAATTTAACTACTTACTACCAAAGAGAAAAGAAACATGGGAAACAAATGGAACATATCTTAAAATAATAAAAGTGATTTATGACAAACCCAGAGCTTGTATCATTCTCACTGTTGAAAAACTGAAAGCCCTTTCACTAAGATCTGGTATAAGACCATGATGCCCACCCTCACAATTAATATTCTACATACTATCAGAAGTTCTGTCTAGAACAATTTGGGCGAGAGAAAACTATAAAAGGAATCCAAATTGAGAAAGAAGAGATAAATCTATCATAATTTTCAGATGGTATGCTAATATAAGTAGAGAGCCCTAAAATCTACAGAAAAACTAAGTAAAACAATAAACCAGTTCATCAAATTGGCAGGATTTAAAATAAACACGAAAAAATTAGTTGCTATCCTTCTTAAAAATGAACTGGAAGAAGAAATGAAGAAATCTATCCCATTTACAATCTCACCAAAAATAAATAAATAAATGCCTGGAAATAAACCTAAACAAAGAAAGTGAAAGACTTTTACAAGGAAAATCATATAACATTGTTAAAAGAAACAGAAGACACAAAGAAATGGAATGACATCTCCTACTTATGGATTAAAAGAATCAATATTAGCATTACCCAAAGCAATTTACAGATTAAGTGCATTCCAATAAAAATCCCAGGGGCATTCTTTAAAAAATTGAACAGTGATTACTAAAATGCATATGGAAGCAAAAGAAAAAAAAAATCCCCCCAAACAGAAAACAACCAAATAGCTAGAGTTCTTCTGACTAAAAGGGAAAAATGGAGGTATCCCTTTTCAGGACTTCAAACTGTACCATAATACGCATAATAATTAAAACATCATGTTACTGGAACAAAATTGACACACATACCAGTGAAATAGAATTGAGAGCCCAGAAATAAAACAACACATTTATGGACAACTAATCTATGGCAAAGGAGTGGAGAATATCCACTGGAACAAGGAAAACCTCTTTAATAAATGGTTTGGGGATAATTGGCCTGTCACATGCAAAAGAATGAAACTAGACCACTGTCTCACACTGTACTCAAAGATCAATTCAAAATGGATAAAGGACTTGAATGTAAGACCTGAAACTACAATGTGAAATACATAGAGGAAAACATAGGCAAAACTTTGCACATGATACATCTGGCAGGGGATGATATCAAAGAGCAAATACACCTGAACAAAAAGAGAAGCTCATGCAGCTCAACAAGAAGGAAACAGACAATCTGATCAAAAGAATGGGTTGAAAAATTAAGTAGGCATTTGTCCAAGGAAGACATGAAGATGGCCAGCAGGCACATGAAAACATACTCATCACTTAACATCAGGGAAATGCAAATCAAAACCATAATGAGATACCACCTCACACCTGTGAGGATGGCCCATATTAAAAACAAACAAACAAACAAACAAACAAACAAACAAACAACCAGTGCTTGTGAGGGTGTGGAGAAAAAGGGACTCTCTTCCACTGTTGATGGGAATGCAGACTGGTCCAACCACTATGCAGATAAGTGTGGAGGTTCCTCAAAGGACTGAAAGTTTGTTGACCATATGACCCAACAATTCTACTCCTTGGTATCTACCCAAAGAACACAGAAACACTAATTTGAAAGGAAACCTGTACTACTATGCTTATGGCAGCATTATTTACAATAGTCAAGATATGGAAACAATGTAAATGCCTCAGAACAGATGAGTGGGTCAAGATGTGGTATATTTATACACAATGGAATACTTACTCAGTGATCAGAAAAGATAAACTCATGCCATTTGTGGCAATGTGGATGGAGCTGGAAGGGATTATGCTAAATGAATCATTCAGAAAGAGAAAGACAAAAACCAGATGTTGTCACTTTTATGTGGAGTATAGAGAAACTAAACAAAAAGTCAAATACAGCCAAACTCCAGAACTAACCCTTGTAAGCTACCTCTAGAGCTGAGACTTTCAGAGGGGAAAGGTATGGGAGGAACTAGAACTAAGTGGTATAGGAGCACAGTAGACCATGTTGGTGAACTCTGGGCATTTGGTATTGGGAGCACTGTGGAAACAACACCTGAAGGGGGAGAGCCTGTACTTCCAAAACAAAAAGAATGATGCAAACCAATGTTACCCCCAAAAAATTAAAAGTGAAAAAAACAAAATATACTTCTGAATGTAAGTTCCCATTTCTTCTATCATTTTAGTGTGTACGATATGCCAACGTTTCTGGTAATGATGTTGAGTAAGGGATAGAGATAGGATTTAAAGAAGAATCTGTACATCTTTCCTTAAATTTTAAGTGCTGCTTGCTGTGCTTCACTTTGGGTGATGCTTCCAGGACTCTCAGTCTTACACTTCAGATATGGTAACTGAAGTCGTCTTACACTTAAGATGTGATAACTGAAGTCACTAGTGACTTCAAAGCCTGAGCTGGCTTTGTATTTTTTCATGTGCTAGAAGATCTGGACATCACCTCTATGGACCTCTCCATGTGAGTTCTTTCAGTGGCTTGGCTTGAGTGCAGGTAATCTCGTGTGTGGTCTGCATGATGCCATTGCTACCTTCCTGTCAGGTATTAACCACTGTAGTGAAGACCAGGCTAACAGGGCTGAACAAGTCCTTTTGTAACAGATGGGTGGATGAGAAATCATGAGTTGCATGTTTCCTGTTAAGGGCTTCTTTCTTCTAGCACAATGTCAACTCCCAACTGTGTGGCTCTTTATGGTGGTTGTTTGTTCCCTCTTGGTCAATGTAAGGCCATTGCAGAGCCAGGCATGCCTACTCTGATTCTTGTCAGCATTGGGCTTTGATGTAGTTTACACATCTTCACTGTGTGGTGATTTAATGGGTAAGGGGAACATAAACGTGGTATTGTTACAGAGGATTGGCAGAGATGTGTTTGGAATTCCATGTGAGCAGAAGAGAGTCCATCTTTTGAATTTTCATAGTTGCTTTGCCTTATATACTTGTACCTCTTTTGAGGCTAGTTTTGTATTGTGCTAGCTTGTGTGGGACTGTCAGTCAGGAGTGCTAGTCTGACATTCTTACAGCCTGTACAGGAACATTTCTTCATCTTTTACCATGGGAGTCACGATTGTACTCATACATTTGTGACGGTTTTGCCTTCCAGTGACCTTATCATTCAGAGTCTTTCAAGGTCCATATAGGTCTTATGCATGGAGTTTTACAATATGCCAACAAAGTCTGTAGACACCGAAGATCAAGGTATGATTTGGACAGCAATTTGAAAACATTATACAATGGACTAGAGTTGCCCTCTGATTCTGAAACCACTACCCTAGCAGGATACCTTTCCGGTGACCTTCATATCTCAGTCTGCTTTGCTTCAGATGTTCATTCAGAAGTTTCCAGCTGGAACTAGGTAGACATATAAACATATCTGAGAATACAAATTAACTAAAACAAGTAAAAAATTCAAAATGTTAATGTGGCAGAAAACAGTTTGATTGTATTGAAACCATTTCAATACAAAGGGGAAAGGGAATGTAAAGATGATAAACATCATATATTATTCTTGAGTGTAACTTAATATTTATTTGTGTTAAGGAGAGGGAGGTTCCTCTGACTCCCTTTATGAAAATTAGGTGAGAAGTATGTGGATCACTGGATTCGAGCTTGTTGGATAGTTTTATGTTTCAGGGATGACCATAATTGGAAAACTACTGTTTTTTTTTTAAATTTTGCTTGAGATCTAAGAACCTGACTTACCTTATGGAACAGATTATTCGTATTTCTGACCAGTTCTTTGTGCTGCAGTTAGGTTAATCTGGCAGAAAACTTGAAAATAATAAGAAGTATGGAAAATGCGAGTGGGTAGATGGCTGGCAAGGGTGCATGTTGCTTTTTTTTTAAATACAATTCTTTAGAACTGAACAAGAGAAAGGGGATAGTGGAAATTTAAATGCAGGCTTCTCAAGGGTGCCTGTGTGGTTTTATTATTCCAGTGCCAAAAAGAGCTTTGTCTAAACAGAACAAAACCTGTTATGTATCATATCAGGGGAGTCTAGGAGTCAGCGCTGAGGATAGTTTTGCATTTTTAACTATCACATTGCCTTTGAGTTAGTGTTGACTTATGACCTTGGCTTTCAGGATGTGTTTTGACAGCTGACGATGATAATAGTAGTTCTCATTTCCGTTATAAAATATGCAGTGTCAGGAGAGGTACTGTAACAAAAACAGAGTAAACGTTTTTTGTCTCACAGAGTCTGAATTCTTTATAATCTTAATTCTCATTTTTAAAAATGTGAAACATTTTAATTGTCAAATTAAAAGCACTAAAGCACTCAGATGAAATTGTAATATGCTGTCCCAATTACCTTTTCTTAATGCTTATCAGTATTAAAAGTCTCTAAATAATTCCATGTACTGTGCATGTTCTTTGCTACCTTCTCTACTAGATTGCATCTTGTAATCAGAAAGTGAAAGTGGCTTTCACTCTAAATTTTAAAGATTGACCTCAACTATAATGTCATATAAAGGTTCTAGAAAATAAGTATAATGGATATAGGATGAGTTTTAACATATACTAAATGAGAATATTATATAATAGTGTTTGTATCTTGCTGTTTTTGTTAAAAATATGTCAAAGTTAAGTACTAATAGATAACTGTGAACGTTAGAATTGCCTCCTTCTACACTCAGTATTTTGACTTTTGACCTCTTCCCATGAATCCCCAATGTCCTTGCTGGCATCTGGAATGGAGACTCCTCTGCAGAAGGCTTTCAGCAGATTACCCAGATCCATCACAGGGTTTACTCACCCTGTGTGGCAGCTATCGCCTTCTGAGTGTATTTCTTGAATGCCGAGGCTTGAAAGTTGAAAGGACTCTGATCCACGGATGGCAGGAGGATGTTGTGTCAGCAGGCACGACGCAGCGTCAGTCTCCTTGTTTGTCTCCATCACCACTCTTGAGTGAACAGGTGCATTGTCAATGAGCTGTTGTATTTTAAAAGGGATCTTTTTTTTTTTCTGAGCAGCGGGCTTAAAATATTCAGTACACCATGTTGTGAATAGATGTGCTGTGACCCAAGCTTTGTTTCATTTATAGAGCTCAGACAGCGTAAATTTAGCATAATTCTTAAGGCCCCTGGGACTTTCAGATTGGCTTCAAGTGAAAGTGACCAGCCCCTTTAACCCCTAACAAGAGAGGCAGCCTGTCCTTTGAAGCTTGCAGCCAGTCACGCACTTCTCTGTAGCGTGACAGTCCTGGAGACTCTGGCATCTCTTTCCACTAGAAGGCTGTTTGCTCGACACTGAAGATCTGCAGTGCGTGTAGGCACCTGCACCCATTATCTCAGCATTTGCTGCTTCAGCTTGGACTTTCTCACTGTGGAGATGGCTTCTGCTCTTAGACCTCTTGCCCCAGCCTCCTCTAGCTACAGAGTTTCCTTCTGCAGCTCCTCACCTCTCTCAGCCTTCATAGAATTGAAGGGAGTTAGGGCCTTGCTCTGGATTAGGCTTTGTTTAAGAGAGTGGTTTGTGCTTCCATCCAAACCACTAAAGCCCTCTCCATATCAGCAATAAGGCTGCTTTATTTTCTTACCACTTGTGTGTTCAGTGGAGAAGCACTTTTTATTTCCTTCAAGAACTGTTCCTTTCATTCAGAACACACAAACATTTATTAAGTTTGCTCTTATGTGGGCATGGTTTCTGGTACCCCACAACAATCATACCAGTAACACCAAAGATCCTGGATCACCAAAGCAGATATAATTAGAATCATAAAATTTGAGATAATCAAAATATGACACAGAGACATGAAATGAATACATACTTTTGGAAAAATGGTGCTGATAGAAATGCTTGAGGTAGGTTTGCCACAAACCTTCAATTTGTAAAAAGTGCATTATCTGAAGCTTAAAATGCAGGGATCATTAAGCAAGGTATGTTGTACATACCCTGTGCTGTCCATCACAACCCACTCTTTCTTTTCATTTGACAAACTGATTCAAGCTGTGTGGGTTCAGTTTTCCTGATGCTGTGAATCTCCTGGGTAAGACGGCCCGAGCAGTTAGCACAGTCTAGGATCTGACAACTTCAGTTATTGGATTAGAAACACTCAGGAATTTTGGCCTGTTTCAGTGTGTGTATCACTACTAGGGAAACTCCCTTTTTCTCCTTGGATAGAAGATAATATCCCCTATGTCTGTAGGAACAGACAGGTGGGGTGTCCACTGTGTGTATAAACCGGGCCAGCAGGCAGGCTTGCCTGAGGCAGGAAAGTTTACTCTCATTCAAGAGTTCTCCAGTTTCAGAGGCAAAGATCAGGAACCAGCCTTTCTGTCTTTTAATCTCACCAAATCACTTCAAAAATGGGCTCACTCTGCCTTCTTGCCAATGACCCATGGAGGTGAGTGAAAGGCATTGCTGAACAGGTGATGAGTTTTGTTACCCCCAAGAATATCAGCGTGAACAGACCCTAGCATGGGTGTATGTAGGGTGCCTGATGCTGGGCAGAGTCATGTCTCATTTCACCAGATACTTCCCTATTGTTTTTTAAAATAGTGACCTCCATTTTTAATAGTTACTGTTTCCAATATTTATGTTAACTACACAGCAGTCATTCACCTGTTGGACTTTTGGGGTGATACGTTGTAGGGGCAGGAATGGGCCACTGAGCAGGTTTTCTATGATCCCATGCAGATGGGGTAAAGGAGGAGAGAGTCCTGGAGCCCTCAGTGGCTTTTCAGGCTTTTATTGGGATTTACCAGGTGTAGGGGCAGGAACAGACACAGTGCAGGTATTCTGATCCAGCAGACTGGGTAAAGGAGGAGTCAGAGTCCTCAGTGGCTTTTGCAGGTCTTTTATTTAGGTTTACCAGGTGTATGGCAGGCAGGGGTGCTGGGGGGCCGGAAGGCTGGCAGTCCTCCCAGCCCCCAGCAAGTCTTCATTCTATCTGGGCTCTCCGGTGATTTCTGCTTCTGTTTCTTTGCTTCTCTCTCAGCTTCTCTTTCGGCTGCTCCTCAGCTTCTACTGGCGTCCCCGTGACGCTGCCCTTAAAAAGCAGACTTAGCCCAGGTGAATCCCATCTACCTATGCCCACACCCTATTCCAGGTGCCCGCCATCAGGCATGCATTCAGGACCGCAAGGACCCATCATCTATCCTGATGGCAGGAGGGCAGAAAAGCCTGACATTTTTCCTTAGCCTACAGTCCACCCCCTCAGGGTTTTCTGCCATATAGACTTCATATATACAGTTTTCTTAGCAAACAAACAATGCAGCCATGGCCCACAAAAGCAAATACATCACAATATGTAGGGTAAGGAAAAATGTCAGGCTTTTCTGCTCTCCCGCCATCAGGATAGATGATGGATCCTTGTCCTGAATGCATGCCTGATGGCGGGCACCTGGAGTAGGGTGTGGGCATAGGTAGATGGGATTCACCTGGGCTAAGACTGTGCTTTTAAGGGTGGCGTCACGGGGACGCCAGCAGCAGCCGCAGAAGCCAAAAGAGAAGCCGAGAGAGAAGCAGAGAACGCCAGAAAGCCCAGATAGAGTGAGGATTTGCTGGGGGCTGGGAGGACTGCCAGCCTCCCGGCCCCCCAGCACCCCTGCCTGCCATATGCCTGGTGAACCCCAATAAAAGACCTGCAAAAACCACTGAGGACTCTGACTCCTTTACCCGGTCTGCATGGGATCAGAAAACCTGCCCTGTGTCCATTCCTGCCTTTACACAATATAACAACAAAATACAACAGAACACAAATAAATCCAGGCAGGGCACCAACCTAGTGGCAAAAGACAATTATTGGTACCAGCAGATGAGCCACCAAATCTGCTGCCGAAGGCACTGCTCATACAAGGGAGGGGAATCACTCATGGCATCTACTGTAACACACCAGGAGCCGTCGGGCTTCCTGACCTTCTCTGGCTGTAGTCTCGGCTACAAGCCACACACAGCATGCACCCCCAGGATGCACTAGCTCTGGGATTGGTGATTCTATTCTGTTGAGGGTAATCGCCAACCCTCAGGGTTTCTGTCTGCAGTCGCTCCAACACTCGGCCTTCATAGCCACCCATGCGACTCGCAGACCCCTGCACTCAGGCCAGCCCACTGCACAAGCACATGGGTCGGGGATCCTCGGATACAAACTCCACATTCAGCTTGGGCTCCACCCCAAGCCATGTTCCCCACGCCATGCTCCAAGCCAAGCCCATCCCAAGCCACGTTCTTCAGCTCCTCACCCTCACTTGAAAATGAGCAGGGCATCACCCACAGGTGATTTTACGAGACTCACAGGTCTTCAGCATACTCAGGCTGCTTAACAGCCACTCAGGGCTTCTCAAACTTAGCATCAGCACCACCTTTTGCCTTCTCAGTTGGCTTTTCTCCTCTGCCTGGCTGCTGGGCAATACATTGTCTGCTTTTGGCCACCAAGGCCCACTGGCCACCCCCAGATTCCAAAAATCATAACCTGCCAAGGTCCTCTCCCTTCTGGCGGGATTGTCAGTCCAAGTTCATCAGTCCAAGTCCATCAGGCCTCTCCCTGCCATCAGCACTGGCGAGCTCCAAATCATGGTGCTCTCTTCCCCGACATCTATTCTTGCTGCCTCAAGGGTTGTTGGCTGGTCGTCTCGGGCGTCTCCTCCATGCGAGGTCTCATCCCGCAGCTCCCTGAACTTGTCCATCTCCTGTGCCACCATGATGCCTTCAGCATTGTCACAGGCAAACACAGTCTGTTCTCCTTAGTCCCTCCAGGTCTTCGGAGGGCTCCAATACCTGTTTACATGGATCATCTTGCCGACTTATGCCAATTGTAGGGTCAGGAACAGACACAGTGCAGGTTTTCTGATCCAGCAGACGAGGTAAAGGAGGAGTCAGAGTCCTCAGTGGTTTTCACAGGTCTTTTATTGGGATTTACCTGGTACACAGCAGGCAAGGGAGCTGGGGGCTGGGGGCCGGGAGGCTGGCAGGCCTCCCGGCCCCCAGCAGGTCTTCACTCTGGGCTCTCCGGCCTTCTCTCAGCTTCTGCTTCTCTTGCTTCTCTCGGCTTCTCTTTCGGCTTCTCCTCGGCTTCTACTGGCGTCCCCGTGACGCCGCCCTTAAAAACACAGTCTTAGCCCAGGTGAATCCCATCTACCTATGCCCACCCCCTACTCCAGGTGCCCGCCATCAGGCATGCATTCAGGACCGCAAGGATCCATCATCTATCCTAATGGCGGGAGGGCAGAAAAGCCTGATACTTTTTACCTTACCGTACAATCCACCCCCTCAGGGTTTTCTTCCAGACAATCTATACAAGTTATATACACGTTTCTCTTGGTGAGTATGAACACTGCAGCCATGGCCCATAAAGGTACATAGAATACAACTGAATATAGCAATGTAACAATACAACGGAACACAAATTAGTCCAGGCAGAGCACCAACCTAGTGGCAAAAGACAATTATTGGCACCAGCATATGATCCACCAAATCTGCTGCCTATAGCACTGCTCATACGAGGGAGGGGAACCACTCACAACATCTACTGACACATGCATAGGAGCCGTCAGGCTTCCTGGCCTTCTCTGGCTGTGGTCTTGGCCACAAACCACACACCACATCCGCCCCAAGGATGCACTCACTCTGGGACTGGCGATTCTGTACTGTTGGGGGTAATTGCCAACCCTCAGGGTTTCTGTCTGATGTCACTCCAACGCTCGGCCTTCATAGCCACCAATGCGACACACAGACCCTGCACTCATGCCAAGCACATGGGTCAGGGATCCAAACTCCACATGCGGCCTCTCTTGGGTCCCCTCTTCAGCTTGGGTTCCACCCCAAGCCACGTTCCCCACCTGTCCCCCAAGGATGGGTTCCTCAGCTCCTCACCCTTACTTGACAACAAGCAGGGCGTCACCCACACGTGATTTTACGAGACTCACTGGCCTTCCTCGGCTTACTTAGTGCTTAACAGCCACTCAGGGCTTCCCAAACTCAGCATCAGTACCAGCTTTTGCCTTCTTAGTTGGCTTTTCTCCTCTGCCAGGCTGCTTTTCGCTGTCAAGGCCCACTGGCCACCCCCAGATTCCCATCTCCTGGGGTGTACAAACAATAGCATCTTCCCCCAGGGCCCCCAAAACTTAACCTGCCAAGGTTCCTCCGCCTTCTGGCGGGATTATCAGTCCAAGTTCATCAGTCCAAATCCATTAGGCCTCTCCCTGCATCAGCACTGGCGAGCCCCAAATCATGGTCTTATCTTCTCTGGCTATTGTTGCTGCCTTAGGGGTCGTTGGCTGGTCCTCTTGGGCATCTCCTCCTCCAGCTGAGGTCTCGTCCCACAGCTCCCGGACCTTGTCCATCACCTGTGTCACCACATGTCCAGTGTTGTCACAGGCTCTCAGATTGCTACTCCTCAGTCCCTCCAGATCTTCGGAGGGCTCCATACCGGTGTGCGTGGATCATCTTGCTGACCTCCGCCAATTGTAGGGGCAGGAATGATCCCATGCAGACGGGGTGTAGGGTAAAGAAAACGTCAGGCTTTTCTGCCCTCCCGCCATCAGGATAGATGATGGATCCTTGAGGTCCTGAGTGCATACCTGATGGCGGGCACCTGGAATAGGGTGTGGGCATAGGTAGATGGGATTTACCTGGGCTAAGACTGTGCTTTTAAGGGCGGCGTCACGGGGATACCAGTAGAAGCCGAGAAGAAGCCGAGAAGCCAAGAAGCCAAGAACGAAGAGAAGCCGAAAGAGAAGCCGAGTGAGAAGCAAGAGAAGCAGAAGTCGAGAGAAGGCCAGAGAGCCCACAGAGTGAAGACCTGCTGGGGGCTGGGAGGCCTGCCAGCCTCCCGGCCCCCCAGCACCCCTGCCTGCCATATGCCTGGTGAACCCCAATAAAAGACCTGCAAAAAACCACTGTGGACTCCTATTCCTCCTTTACCCGGTCTGCTGGATATCCTAGAAAACCTGCTCAGTGGCCATTCCTGCCCTCTACAATTGGCGTAAGTCGGCAAGATGATCCGTGCAGACAGGTATTGGAGCCCTCCGAAGACCTGGAGGGGTAAGGAGTAATAGACTGCCTGTGATGACACTGGAGGTGTCATGGCGGCATAGGAGATGGACAAAGTCCACGAGCTACAGGATGAGACCTGGCGTGAAGGAGATGCCCGAGAAGACCAGCCAACGACCCCCAAGGCAGCAAGAATCGTTGGGGAAGAGAGGACCGCGATTCAGAGCTCGCCAGTGCTGATGGAAAGGCCTAATGGACTTGGACTGATGAACTTGGACTGACAATCCCGCCAGAAAGTGGAGGAACTTTGGCAAGTTGTTTTTGGGACCCTGGGGGAGGATGCTATTTTTTGTACACCCCAGGAGATGGGACCCTGGGGGTGGCCAGTGGGCCTTGATGGCCAAAAGCAGCCTGTGTGTGCCCAGCCGCTAGGCGGAGAAAAGCCAACTGAGAAGGCAAAAGCTGGTGCTGATGCTAAGTTGAGAAGCTCCGAGTGGCTGTTAAGCAGCCTGAGTATGCTGAAGCCCTGTGAGTCTCGTAAAATCACCTGTGGGTGATGCCCTGTTCGTTGTCGAGTGAGGGTGAGGAGCTGAGGAACCCGTCCTTGGGGGACGGGTGGGGAACGTAGCTTGGGGTGGAGCCCAAGGTGAATGCAGAGTTTGGATCCCCGACCCATGTGCTTGTGCAGTGGGTTGGCCTGAGTGCAGGGGTCTGCATGTTGCATGGGTGGCTATGAAAGCTGAGTCTTGGAGCGACTGCAGACAGAAACCCTGAGGGTTGGCGATTACCCTCAACAGAATAGAATCGCCAATCCCAGAGTGAGTGCATCCTGGGGGTGGATGCTGTGTGTGGCTTGTGGCCGAGACTACAGCCAGAGAAGGCCAGGAAGCCTGACGGCTCCTGGTGTGTTATAGCAGATGCCGTGAGTGATTCCCCTCCCTCGTATGAGCAGTGCCTTCGGCAGCAGATTTGGTGGCTCATCTGCTGGTACCAATAATTGTCTTTTGCCACTAGGTTGGTGCCCTGCCTGGACTTATTTGTGTTCTGTTGTATTTTGTTGTTATATTGCGATGTATTTGCTTTTGTGGGCCATGGCTGCATTGTTTGTTTGATAAGAAAATTGTATATATATATATACACTCAATGGCAGAAACCCTGAGGGGGTGGATTGTAAGGTAAAGAAAATGTCAGGCTTTTCTGCCCTCCCGCCATCAGGATAGATGATGGATCCTTGAGGTTCTGAGTGCATGCTTGATGGCGGGCACCTGGAATTGGGTGTGGGAATAGGTAGATGGGATTCACCTGGGCTAAGACTGTACTTTTAAGGACGGCATCACGGGGATGCCAGTAGAAGCCGAGGAGAAGCCAAGAAGCCAAGAACGAAGAGAAGCCGAGTGAGAAGCAAGAGAAGCAGAAGCCGAGAGAAGGCCGGAGAGCCCACAGAGTGAAGACCTGCTGGGGGATGGGAGGCCTGCCAGCCTCCCGGCCCCCCAGCACCCTTGCCTGCCATATGCTTGGTGAACCCCAATAAAAGAACTGCAAAACCACTGAGGACTCCTATTCCTCCTTTACCCGGTCTGCTGGATATCCTAGAAAACCTGCACTGTGTCATTCCTGCCACTACACGGGGTAAAGGAGGAGAGAGTCCTGGAGCCCTCAGTGTCTTTTCAGGCTTTTATTGGTATTTACCAGGTACATGGCAGGTAGGGATGCTTGGGGGGCTGGGAGGCTGATAGGCCTCCCAACCCCTAACAAGTCTTCACTCTGGGCTCTCCGGCCTTCTCTCACGTTCTCTCTGCTCTTCTCATGGCTCTGCTTCTCTCTCTGCAACTCTGCTTCTTTCTCAGCTTCTGTTGGTGTCCCTGCGATGCTGCCCCTAAAAGCCCAGTCTTAGCCCAGGTGAATCCCATCTACCTATGCCAATACCCTACTCCAGGTGCCCGCCATCAGGCATGCATTCAGGACCGCAGGGTTTCGTCATCTATCCTAATGGCAGGAGGGCAGAAAAGCCTGATACTTTTTACCTTACCCTACATACGTTGTCTTGAAGTGAATCTAGTCTGTGTGACTTCTTCCCCTGATCCTTCTTTAAATTTGACATCCTGTAATGATAGGAATGTTTCTCTGTCTCACTGCCCCCCCCAGCATATACATGTGTGTGTATGTATAACATGCATAAAATATATATGTAATACATATTGTCAGATATGACAGTATATATGTCGGATATATACATTGTATGTAAATACACCGTGTAAAGGCAGGGACAGGGCACAGAGCAGGTTTTCTGATCCCATGCAGACCGGGTAAAGGAGGAGTCAGAGTCCTTGGTGGTTTTTTGCAGGTCTTTTATTGGGCTCCCAGCCCCCAGCAAGTCTTCACTCTTATCTGGGCTCTCCGGCGCTCTCTGCTTCTCTCTCGGCTTCTGTCTCGGCTTCTTCTGCTTCTCGGCTTCTCCTGGTGTCCCTGTGACACCGCCCTTAAAAGCACAGTCTTAGCACAGGTGTACCCACTTCAGGTGCCCGCCATCAGGCATGCATTCAGGATCACAGGGTTCTCTCATCTATCCTGATGGCGGGAGGGCAGAAAAGCCTGATACCTTTTACCTTACCCTACATACTGTCTTTATATTTACAAAGATGGTTTTACCTATTACTGTGACAGTCCCTACCAGCGCAGAATCCTTATCCTGTCCGTCGACCTTAGAAGCTGTCTGCTCTCTATTTCAGTCACTCTGCTGGGAAGTGTTGTGACTTTGTGTGCAGGTGGGGTGGAGGGTCAATGAGAAGGAAGAGGATATTGTAGGCTGTAATTCTTCTGACACTTGGGAGTACAGTCAGTGCTCGCGCAACCACCAATAAACTGGATGTTGAGATGAAAAGCGGGGGAGTGAGACTGGCCCCAGGACAGATGTGAGAGCTGTTGAGAGCAGGCTTACATGGCAGGGGATTTGCAAACTGAGGAACAGGTGCTACTCACGCCCTTTTAGAGGTGGTTATGGCTTTTTCTATGTTCAGTTAAGCATTTGTGGATGCCTCTGTCTTCTCAAGTCCTGTGTTTGGCTCTGGAGGCACAGGAATGAGGAGTATGGCCCCCTCGATATGCTGTTCCATCTGGTGCAGACAGGGAAGTAGAAAATATGCTGGGGTGATGGGTGCTTTTAGAGAGGGCTTCACAGGCCAGGACCTTGTGGGATTGAGATCCTGATTGGCTGTGAGGAGCCCAGGTACTGGTGGAGCCACTGCTGGCAGGGACACAGCAGGCACTGAGCTGGCTATGGTGCCTGGTGGAGCTGTTGCCAATGACTAGAACCCGGGGTTTGCAATGGGAGGGTAGGGAAGTGAGCAGGGAGAGGGAGGTAGCAGCGGGACCACGAAAGGACAGATGCTTCTGTTTGAACTACATCCCGAAGGCAGTGGGGAATCATTGAAGAATGTTAAGTAGGGAAGCAGCCTGATCAAACTTGCATTTCAGAGAGCTAATTCTGTGCCCCGAGATCTTTGCTAAGTGCTCTGATTACCTCTTAGTAAATATTAAAAATGAAGTCCTTGTTCTACAGGTAAATATTCTTTCCTCAGGTCTTTTTTCCTCTGATGGCTGCATCTCAAACACTTAGTGGGTTAATAGAGTCAAACCGGCTCTTCCTGTGTCTTCTGCCTCACCTTCAACCCAGGGCTAACTGTGAAGATGTCCCTTTTAGCTGAGCCCTGTGCCCAACCATGCTGGCTGCTCAGGGGGCAGGGCTCACACTTCCAACCGTGGGGGTCTTGGAGTAGGAGGGGGGTTGAGGTCTCAACCAGGAGGTCTCCATTAGTATGAAATAGTGCATGGACATTTTCAATACTCAGCTAACAGATTACTTAAATTCCTGATTACAAGTAGCCCTTCGCACAAGGAGCCTGGTTGGTCATCTGTGTGAATAATCTGTGTTAAACATAGTATTTCTCTGTTAAACAAAGACTTATTTTTTTAGATTTATTTATTTATTTATACAAGCACCGGGTACAGTCAGAAGCGCGGGAGAGTGAGAGAATTCACCAGAGCCAGAGCGGGGAGCAGAGCAGGCAGAAGGACTGAAGTACACCGCTGAGGGGAGCAGTGGGTGGCAGGAGAGGTCTGCGCGCCATGTGGGACCCTCCTCCGGTGGCAGGGGAGCAGCTGGGGATCGAACCGGCGCTGCAGAGGCCGCGGGCAGCTTCGCAACCCAGCGTTCAACCACTGCGCCAACCGGGAGGCCCTAAACAAAGACTTTTATATCCTGACCATGATTCACAGTAAGAAATAAATGTTTCATTGTGATCTGTTGTGCATGTACCAGTACCCAGACATATCGTCCCGCAGAATTTTCTTTGGTTAGTACTCACCTTTGTCTCAGTACTCCCTGAGATGTCCTCTTTTCCTCTTTGTAGGGTAGGTAAAGGGCATCAGGCTTTTCTGCCCTCCCACCATTAGGATGGATGACGGAACCCTACGGTCCTGAGTGAATGCCTGATGGCGGGCACCTGGAGTGGGGTGTGGGCATGCGTAGGTGGGTACACCTGAGCTAGGGTTTATAAGGGTGGTGCAGCAGAGTGCGGGGTGGTGGTAGTATGGTGTCAAGGGTGGAGGAGTGGAGTGTACGGAGGAGTACAGTGACTACAAACAATGGCGAAGAGCATGTGGCTGCTAGAACCGTTCATAAACCTACCCGGGATGGGTTGGTTGCCTTACAACTGGCATAGACGGCAGGACGGTTCAAAGCAGGATGGCTCTGTGCAGACGAAACCTTTTAGAACCTGGGGAGGGATTGCCGGGTGGCCAGCCATGAGCAGATGGTACTCGGTGGCCGACCTCCTGGCACAGTGGGCACCTCCCCAGGAATGGCCAGAGGTAGATGGATCCCCGGGGCAGTTGGAACAGGCTCTGTGTGAAACAGAAGAAACCCTGAGTGGATGCAGTGCCCGCGAGGCGGCAGGAGCCGTGGGATGGGTGTTTCTCACGGCTCTGCGAGAGTCCAGGCAGAAAGAGCAATCGAGAATCCAGCAAGTACAGGATGAGATGTGAAAAGAGATGCAAGAAGAGATGCGGATACTGTAACAACATTTGAGGATTCTGGAGGAAGAAGTTCGGAGAAAACGACCCACCATTCCGGAGATGCCAGACACCAGCTCAGAAAAGAAGGAGAGGGAGGCTGGCCCTTTGCCCGAATCACAGCCAGTGGTGGCAAACCAACCTGTGACTCCAGAGATGCCAGACCCCTCCTCAGGAGAGGGGGAGAGGGAGGCTGGCCCTTTGCCTGAGTCTCAACCGGTGATGGCAAACCAACCTGCGACCCCGGAGATGCAAGACTCCTCTGGAGAGGAGGAGGAGGCTGGTCCCATGTTCTGGGCCCGCCCGGTGGTGACTCAGAAAATGAAGTGGCAGCGACCCATGGCCCTAGGGGGTCAGGCTGCTGGACCACCACAAATGACGGAATTTACTACCTATCGACTATACACCCAGGTGGAACTGGTGGACTTGGGCAAACAGTTCCGCCAGAAACCAGAGGAACTCTTGGCAGCCTGGCTGCTATGTTTATGGGGCCTGGGGGTGGATGGGATTATTTGCACAGCACAAGAGATGGAGAGACTGGCCTCTGTGACTTCACACCCATCCTTGTGACAGAGGCTGCAGAGCAGCCGGCGGTGTGGCCAGGGCGACCACACCCTCCTGGAGTGGATATGGCTGCCATATGGAAAGTATGGGCTGATGCGGGAGATGTGCCGGAGACAGTAAGCGGATGGCAGATGTACGCTGAGCTGTTACAGATACTTCGGGAATTGGGGATGCGGCAGGCCATGTTTAATGTGAATACCTGTGGTCCCGACAACGAGCGTTTCACAGCAGGGGTGAGAAACTTGGTGTTAAAGAATGCCCCCTCATCTACTTTTGGATCCCTCATGGCTGTTCTAGAACCCTATGTGACATCAGATACGTGATGTCATAACAATGATAGCCAGCTTGGGCGAAGTTGAGAGCCGGCGCTCTCAGAAAGGAATACAGGTAGTTTCTGAAAGGTCAAAAGGAATGCCAAGGAAGCCTCTTGGCATCACAGAACCTATAAAAGTCACCCGTAACCAAATGTGGATGGATTTAGTAAGAGCAGGTGTAGATGGCACTAAAATACACCCGCAGCCCAATGCATATTTATTGGAATTATGGCAGGAGCTGCGAGAAGACCAGAGAAGACCCGTGAGAAGGACTGCTGCTCAGGGGGAGCCTGGAAGCTCCAGGCCTCAGGCACGCGCCCTGTGCCTGAAGACCACTTGCTGCCAACCCTGTCCTTGGGTGATGGCCTGATATCTTTTGAATAGGGTGAGGGCAAAGGAACCCGTCCACAGGGGACGGGCGGGGACCGGAGGCCACATGTGGAGCTTGCCATCCACTGGTCCCCGACTAACGTACAAAGGGTTTTAGCTCCGATAGACACAGGAGCAGAATGTACTCTGCTCTATGGAAATCCAGAAGGATTTCATGGGTCTACTTGTTATATTGATGGCTATGGAGGCCAGAGTATCAAGGTGACAGGAGTAAGACTATCTCTGGGGATTGGGCGATTACCCCCAAAAGAGTATAAAGTATATGTATCGCCCATCCCGGAGTACATCCTGGGGGTGGATATACTATGTGGCTTACGGCTAGAGACCACAGCCAGAGAGTTTCACCTTAGAGTGCGTGTGGTAAAGGCAGAGTTGAGAGGACACGCTAAGCATCTGCCCCTACAACTGCCAATCCCTAGGCGAGTGACTAATACCAAGCAATATCGGTTGCCTGGAGGCTACAAAGAAATCACAGGCACAATATCAGAACTGGAGAAAGTGGGCATTGTGCAAACTGCCTGCAGCCCCTACAATTCGCTGGCGTGGCTGGTGAAGAAGCCCGATGGCTCTTGGCGCATGACAGTAGATTATCGTGAATTGAATAAGGTAGTTCCCCCCTTGCATGCTACAGGGCCTTCAGTGGCAGACTTGATGGATCGTCTGAGCCACGAGCTGGGAATGTACCATTTTGTAGCGGATCTGGCAAATGCTTTGTTTTTGATAGATATAGCCCCACGAAGTCAAGACCAGTTCGCCTTCACCTGGGAAGGCTGGCAATGGACATTTACTGTGCTGCCAGAGGGATACCTGCACAGCCCAACTCTGTGTCACGGGCTGGTGGCAGCAGATTTGGCCTGGTGGGAAAGGCCATCTTCAGTGCATTTATACCATTATATTGATGATATTTTATTGACAAGTGACTCTCTCACAGATCTGGAAAAGGCAGTACCTCTCTTATTAACACACCTGAAAACATGCGGCTGGTTACAAAGGTTATCCCTGAAGCTGTGATAGATAAAGTGCAAGCTTACCCCACTCCAACCACAGTGAAGTAGCTGCAAGCCTTTCTGGGCCTGCTGGGCTACTGGAGGGCATTTATACCTCACATGGCCCAGCTCCTACGACCCTTGTATATGTTGATACATAAGGGGGCCAGGTGGGATTGGTCAGCTGAGGCAGACACAGCATTTGCCATGGCCAAACACACTATAAAGACTGCTCAGGACTTGCAGGTTTTTGACCCAGCCTGACCCTGTGAGCTCGATGTGCATGTTACTCAGGAAGGGTTCGGGTGGGGACTCTGGCAGAAATCAGAGAGGCTACGACAGCCTATTGGGTTCTGGTCCCAATTCTGGAAGGGGGCTGAGGTTAGGTATTCCTTAATTGAGAAACAGCTGCGGTATATGCAGCTACTGAAAATATAATTGCCACAGCCCCTGTCTCAGTGAGAACCACTTACCCAATAGCCGGATGGGTACAGGACTGGACAACAAAGTCCCATAGTGGTACTGCTCAAATGCTCACTTTGGCGAAGTGGGGGGCACACTTAGAACAGCGCTGCACCCTGTCAACTAGCCCCTAAAGGGTGGAGTTGCAGGAGGTTCTTGGTCCTGTGACATATGTTAGTATGGAACCAACTTCAGAAGCCTGTTTAGAAGCCGAACCTGAAGCTAGTCCCTACAAGGAGGGTTGAGCACCGATTCCAGCAGAGGCCTGGTATACACATGGCTCCAGCCGGGGCCAGCCAGCCTCTTGGACAGCGGTGGCTGTACACCCACAAACAGACACTATTTGTTTTGAACCGGGACAGGACAGAGCAGCCAATGGGCTGAACTGCGAGCAGTATGGATGGTGGTGGCCCATGAGCCTTCCCCTCTAGTAATCTGTACTGACAGTTGGGCTGTATATAGGGGTCTGACACTGTGAATTTCCACGTGGAATCTAAATGACTGGACAGTCACGCATCGGCCATTGTGGGGCCAGGCCCTATGGAAAGATCTATGGGATCTGGGCCATCAGAAGCTGGTGACTGTTTATCACGTCACAGGACATGCCCCATTAGCCTCACCAGGCAACTATGAGGCAGATACCCTAGCCAGGGTTCGATGGCTTGAAACTGCTCCAGGGCGGGATGTTGCGCAGTGGCTACACAGACGCTTGCTCCACACAGGGCAGAAGACAATGTGGGCCACTGTGCGTGCCTGGGGTCCACCTGTAACTTTAAAAGAAATTCAGACTGTTTGTGAACAATGTGTAGTATATTCCAGGACTTACCCCCGGAGACCTTTTGTATCTACAGGCCAGGTGTTGCAGGGGTAGGTACCCCTGACACACTGGCAGATTGATATCATTGGACCACTACCTTGCTCTGGTGGACAACAATATGCGGTCACCTGTGTGGACACTGCTACCAGGTTATTGGCAGCTTACACTGTTTCACATGCGGACCAAAAGACAGTTCTGGCAGCACTGGCACACCTATGTGCTGCATATGGACGTCTGCTGGTAGTGGAGAGCGACCAAGGGACTCATTTTACAGGCGCCCGGGTGCAGCAGTAGGCCAAGAACATGGGTGTTGAATGGAAGTTTCACACTCCCTATAATCCCAAAGCTGCAGGGATTATAGAGCGGTATAATGGCCTGCTGAAGCAAGGACTAAGAGCCACTGCCCCCACTCAGACGCTAGCTGGGTGGAGTCGATGTCTATGGGGGGTGTTGTAGACATTAAATGAGAGGAGCAGGAAAGGTGGCCTGGCTCCAGTGGAGGCATTGCTGCATCGTGCTGCTGCTCCCATCCAATTACAAATAAAGACTTCAGACATCTTGTTAAAACCGGGACTTGGACAACAGGGCAACATCCTATTGCCAACCCCAACTGGAGTGGACCCAGGGCATACTGTGAACTGGGAATGACCCTGGACAGTGAAGGCTCCCCACATGTGCTGGGTGGCTCTGATAGCCCCTTGGGGTCATGGCCTGGAGGCTGATTTACTGATAATACCATGGGTAACTGCACAGTGGTCGCCATAGGTGCGTGTTACCCACCCTGGGGTGGCAGATCAGCGGGCAATCCTCAAGGGGACATTTGTAATAACTCTGTGGCCCATTATGAGCTCTCCACTCCTGCTGCATGTAGAACCCACTGATGCCTCTTCACTGGCAAAGCGAGTGTGGTACTCACGACCTGGAAGGCCACTGATGCCAGTGACAATATTGTCCTCAGATGCCAAATTGGCATGTATATTGCCAGATGGGAGGGATCTCCCATTGCTGGTACCGATAACTTCTCTGTCTTTCTGCCCCTAGGAAAATTGAATTTAGTCATTTTGTTATATATTTCATTTGCTTTTGTGGGCCGTGGCTGCAGTGTTCATAAAGACTAAGAGAAACATAGGGACTGTACGGCAGGAAACCCTGAGGGGGTGGACTGTAGGGTAGGTAAAAGGCATCAGGCTTTTTTTCCCTCCCGCCATTAGGATGGATGACAGAACCCTACGGTCCTGAGTGAATGCCTGATGGTGGGCATCTGGAGTAGGGTGTGGGCATGCGCAGTTGGGTACACCTGAGCTAAGAGACTGGTTTATAAGGTGGTGCAGCAGAGTGCGGGGTGGTGGTAGTGTAGTGTCATGGGTGGAGGAGTGGAGTGTATGGAGGAGTACAGCAACTACAAACAACGGCGAAGACCATGTGGCTGCTCGAACCATTCATAAACCTACCCGGAATGGGTTGGTTGCCTTACACTCTTTATTAAAGGAAATGTGAAATTAATGTAGGTGACAGCACAAAATGTGAAAAACATTGCCCTGTGCAAACTTAAAACTCTGCATCCCAAGATATGATTTGTGGGAATGGTGAAGGGTGGATTTGCAATTACATTGTAGTCACAGAGAATCTAGGCTGGCATTAAGCACTGTCATCAATGAGCTCCTTCTTTGAAACTAGTTTTCACTCTTCTTTTTTTCTTGAGTTGACTATGTTGATGTGTCATTAGCAGTTTCATTTCTTCATCTTAGCAGTTGTAGCACTGTGGCTTCATGTGCTTTGGAAACCTAAAAAGCAACTGAGTCTCAAAACTAATTCATGGTTTTTAAAGTTTGCGTATGATACTACACACACGTATAAATAAATATATGTATATTTTTGCCTCATTGGAATTAAAAATATGTGTTGCAGACTGTATGTGTGAAGCTATCTTTGGCTTCTTACAGTTACAGGATTGTGTAAAATGCTGAACTTTCTTTGTTGCTTGTGTGCTGACTAACCAAAGAATTGATTTTCCACCATTTACATTCTTAAAATCAGGTTATTTTTTTCAAGTTTCAGTCATTTATAGTTGAAATCTTTGCTCATATTTTAATTTTCAAACAATATGTAATATTTCTTGAAGGATATACAAAATCTATTTAATAAAACAAACTGAAATAACCCAATGTAAGCAAAATGGAGATTTCTTAAAATAGAAAATGACTTGCTTTTGAATAACACTTTGATGTTTTATGTGGTTTAAAACTATTTCGTAGTTGTGTAGTATAGAAATAAATACTACTTTTGCATTACTCTGCACCCTTTTAGCAGAAACATGGGTTTTACTTTTACTGTGCATATCTTTTTTTTTTTGGATTAGGATACTAAGTTTAGCTAAGTTACTTCTTTATAAATAAGAAATTTTCAAAATTACTGTTTCTTTTAAAATGTTGCATGGCCAGCTCCATTCTTCTTTGATAATGTATCTGTATTTATATATATTTTCTAAATATTTCACACATTTCCCGCCACTGATTTGATTCTCAATTCTTTCCTTTCTTGGAGAAATAGGTTTAGAGGAGGCAATCTGATGGTTATATATAAATTGTGACTGTTTTGTTACCTTGTTCACATATGATTGTCTCTGAGGGCAGAAAAACAGATAGAGGGGGGCTAACACGAAGCGTGGCTTGATTCTTCTTTAGCCCATAAAACCAGGGCTGCTGCTCTGAGGCTTGGTCCTAGTGTGGACTCATGCCTGAAGCTAGGCATAAGCTTCTCCCATAGGGGTGGCTGTGTTAATCATCCGTAGTCTGTGGAGGAAGTTCTGGAGTCAGACTCACTGTTGTCTAGATCCTCTCTACACAAATGTTGTCTAAGGACCAGCATCATCTGCCGCATCTGGGGGCTGGCTGGAAATGCAGACCTCAGGCCCTGCTCCAGCCCTGCTGACCCTGAATCTGCATTTCATCAGGGTCCCATAGGTCCCGTGCTTACCTTAAACTTAGGAAACTTTGTTTAAGAGCACTGGTTTCGGGCCTCCCCTGGTGGCGCAGTGCTTGAGCACTGGATTGCGAGGCTGCCCGCAGACTCTGCAGTGCCAGTTCGATCCCCGGCCACAGGCGAGGGTCCCACAAAAAAAAAAAATAAATAAAAAAAAAAGCACTGGTTTCCCAGAATGGTCATGCATCAGAATCACTTTGTAGCTGATTAGAAACTACAGAATCTCAGTATCTCAGGCTCTGAGATACTGATTTAGTAGATCTAGGGTGACCCTGCTGCCCAACCAGGTGTGGGAACCCCTGCCTGAAATGGATCACCCGGGTGAAGGAACCTCTGAGAAGGTGAATCACTTGCTGATCATGTGTCTGGAGGTCCCCTGCTGTCATTTGTCCACAGTCCGTCCTGCTTTGAGTTTCCCATTCTGAGACTCCGTCCCTGAGTGGACATGTCATCTCTGAAAAGCCACTGCACCTGCACACGAGCACTGCCGCATCACTAGCTACCCAGCCTCCACTCCCTTCTCTCCAGTTCCCATGGAAACAGATTGCATGGAAACTTAGCGTGGTGATATCTTTACCCTGTTTTTGGTGATCTAAGGTCTGTTTCCATGGGAACTAGAAAGGGATGGTAGTAGAGTAACTAGACAGCGTTTACATTTCAATGGCAGCCTCCTTCCTCACTATAAAATGTAAAACTTGCTTTTGCCCAATCTTACCTCTAGGCTAGGGACCCATGCAGCTCTGAAGGTGATGGTGACTCATTGATGGGGGTGAGGGGAGAGAGGTGGCTGCAGAGGAGGAGAAAAGGAGGAACTCTTAAAAATAGCTTTGAAAATGCCAATCATTTTCTTTTCTTCCAGGAAGTCATTTTTAGGCATTGGTGTAAGTTATTTAAATGTCATTTCCAGTTATTATTTCTTGCATGGTTTTATTGAACATAATAACATGTATTTATTCAAAGGAAGTAAAGTGATGAATCATTACAATAGGAGTCATTTCTCTGATATGGGAGAATCCGACAGTTAGTGGGTACACAATAAATGTTGACTAGCTGTAGGATGGGCTTGGAATGAGGACCTAGTAGGGTGAAGGAAGGGCCAAATTAGCAGGAGCAGGGTGGATGCCTGAGTTAGATGGGGAAATTTTGACTTGTGGTAAGAAAAAACTGAACTGAACATTATGTTGTCTTCAATAATTATTTGCAGATAAGAATATTAAGTTCTAATTTCAGCAGGATTAGATTTTAACACTTTGAGAGCTTAACCAGATGGAATTCAATGAATCCCACTGTGATGCTGGTTTCCTTTTCCCTCTCTCTTCTCCCATCCTTCTTACAGCTTTGCCCAATCCCAGACCTTCCAAGAGCCTGACAGCCACAGATAGTGCCATTTCTGCCCCTGTTTCCTACTCCACATTGCTGTCTTCACTGTTTTTTTTATGTTTTTATTGAGATATAATTGACATATTACATTGGTTTCAGGTGTGCAACAAATGCTTCAACACTTGTGTATACAGGGAAATGAGCACCTTGATGAGTCTAGTTAGCATCCATTGCCACACATAGTCACTAGCGCTTTTTTGTTATGGTGGGAACTAAGATTTACTCTCTTAGCAAATTTCAAGTATACAATAAAGTATTGTTAACTAAAATCACCATGTTATATATCTCCAGACTTACTTTATAACTAAAAATTTGTACCTTTTTACCACCTTAACCCATTTCCCACCTCCTCTTACCCTCTGCCTCTGGCAAGCACCAATCTGTTCTCTGTATCTGTAAGTTTGCATTTGATTATTTGCTTGTTTAAGATTCCACATGTAAATAAAATCATATGATATTTGTATTTTCCTGTCAGACTGACTTCATTTAGTATTATACTCTTAAGTTCAATCCATGTTGTCACAAAAAGCAAGATTTCTCTCTTTTTCACTGAATAATGTTCCCGTGTATGTGTATATGCAGATATCTCACTTTTTCTTTATCCATTCATGCATAGACAGACATATGGGTTGCTTCCATGTCTTGGCTTTTATGAGTCAAGTTGCAATAAACATGGGGGTGCATTTATCTCTTCAAGTTGGTGTTCTTGTTTCCTTCTGATAAATACCCATGTGGAACTGCTGGATCATATGGTAATGCTAAGATAAAATATTTGAGGAACCTCTATATTATTTTTATAGTGGCTGAACCTATTTATATTCCCACTAACAGTTCGTAAGAATTCCTTTTTCTCTACATTGTCACTAGCACTTGTTGTTTCTTCTTTTTATTTATTGAGGTAATGTAGGTTCATAATGTATATTGGTTGATTTACACACCCCTTGAGTTGTTACCAAACCATAACCACCACCAAGACACCCAATGGGACTCCACTGTGCTCCCTCCCAACTTTGTTCTCACCCCCTTCCCATTAGTCTGATTTTCAGGGTTTGTTTGGGTTTGGCTTTTTCTGACCCTTTGTTTTGTTTCTCTATATTACACATATAAATGATACCATCTGCTGTTTGTTTTTCTCTTTATTATTTATTTCACTTAGCATAATCCCCTCCAGTTCCATCCATATTGTCACAAGTGGCAGGAGTTTAGCTTTTTTTTTTTTTATATAGCTCAGTAGTATTCCATTGTGGAGATATACCACATCTTCCTAATGTACTCCTCTGTATTTGAACACTTAGGTTGTTTTGTAGCTTGCCTATTGTAAATAGTGCTGTAATGAACATAGCAGTGCACATCCACTTGACTTTGTGCTTTCATATTCTTTGGGTAGATATCTAGGAGTGGAATTGCTAATATATATTGAGAATATTTTATATAGGAGTTGGACCAGTCTACATTCCCACCAATAATGGAAGAGTGTTCTTTTTTCTCTACATCCTCACCAACACTTGTTTCTGATCATTTTTATATGGGCTATTCTCACAGGTGTGATGTGTTATCTCATTGTGATTTTGACTTGTATTTCTCTGGTAGTAAGTGATAATGAGAATTTTTTCATGTGCCTCTTGGCTATTTGTAAGTCTTTGAAGAACTGCCAGCTTAGTTCTTCTGCTCATTTTTCATTGGGTTCTTTGTTTTATTTTTGTTGAGTTGTATGATTTCTTTGTAGAACTTTGATATTGGCCCCTTATTGGATGTATGGTGTGCAAATACACTCTCCCACTCAGTAGGTTGTCATTTTGTTTTAGTGATAGTTTCTTTTGCTGTGCAGGAGCTTTTTAGTTTTATTTAGTTCCAAATGTCAGTATTCTCTTTTGTTTTTCTTGCTGTTCGAGAGGGATTCACAAAGGTCACTGAAGACTGTTAAGTGTTTTGCCTGTGTTTTCTTCTATGTATTTTATGGTTTCATCCAAGTCTTTTATTCATTTTGAGTTGGTATTTGTATATGGTATAAGAGTGGTCTAGATTCATTCTTTTGCATGCGACTGTTAATTTTTCTCAATAGTATTTATTAAAGAGACTTTCCTTTCTCCAACTTTTACTCTTGGCTTCTTTGTTGTAGATTAACTGTCCATATAAGTGTGGGTTTATTTCTGGGCTGTAAATTCCATTCTGTTGGTTTGTGTGTCTGTTCTTGTTCCAGTACCATATTATTTTATATACAGATTTTCTAACTTACTTCTTTGCTGAATTGATTAATTGTTTTGATTAGTTTTTAAGTAAAGTCTTTAGGGTTTCCTTTGTATGTTGTGTCATCTGCAAATGAGAGCTTTACTTCTTTCCCAATTTGGATTCTTTTTATATCATTCTCTTATGTAATTGCTGTAGTTGGACTTCCAGTATTGTGGTGAAAGTGAGCAATCTTTATCTTGTATACCAGATCTTACTAGAAAAGCTTTCAGTTTTTCTTTTTATGCATACAAGAACTGGGGTACAGGCCAATTTTTCATCATTAAGAGTGATATTGGACTTCACCGGTGCCTCAGGGGGTTAAGTCTTAGCACAATGAAGCTATTGGCAGCCACTGGAGCACAAGTTTGATCCCCGACCGGCTTGCTAACCCACATGGTGCAGACTGTTATTGGAATTGCATTAAATCTTTAAATTGTTTTGGGTAGGATGGCCATTTTGATAGTGTTGATTCTTCTAATCCATGAGCAGGGAATATAGTTCCATTTCTTTATATCTTCTATTTATTTCAACAATGTTTTATAATTTCCTTTGTATAGCTCTTTCACCTCCTTTATTAGATTTATCCCCAGATATTTATTTATATTTTTTGTGAGATTGTAAATGGGATGGTTTATTAATTTCATCCTCTTTAGGCTGATTGTTTGCATATAGGAAAGCAACTGATTTTTGTATATTGATTTCTTAACCTGCCACTCTGCTTAGTTGGTTTATTGTTTTACTTAGCCTTTCATTGGATTTTTTTTATTGTTCTCTCTATATATTATTATAGCACCTAAAAATAATGATAGCTTTAGTCCTTTCCAAATTGGAATTCCTTTTATTGTTTTCTGTTGCCTAACTGTTCTAGTACCATGTTGGAGTAGTAGTGGTGGGAGTGAACATCCTTGTCTTTTACTGGATCTTAGTAGAAAGACTTTCATTTTTTCAACATTGAGAATGATGTTAGTTGTGGGTTTGTCATGTGTGGCTTCTACTGTGTTAAGATGTGTTCCTTTTATCCCCAGTTTTTCAAGGGTTTTCACTATAAATGGCTGTTGAACTTTATCAAATGCTTTCTTGATATCCATTGATATGATTGTATGTTTTTTTATCTTTTTTTTTGTTGATGTGGTGAATTATGTTGATTTACTTTCTTTTGTTGAACCATCCTTGTTTCCCTGGAATAAATTCCTCTTGGTCATGGTGTATAATCCTTTTAATGCATTTTTAAATTCAGTTTGCTAAGATTGTATTCAGGATTTTAGAATCTGTGTTCATTAGGGAGACTAGTTGTAATTTTCTTTTTTATATTTTCTTTGTTTGGTTTGGTATTAGTGTGATGTTTACCTCATAAAATGTATTTGGGTATGTTCCATCTTTCTCAATTCCTGGAAGAGTTTGAGCAGGATAGGTATTTGTTAATCTTTAATCATTCAATGGAACTTGCTTATAAATATATTTGTTTCTGGGCTTTAGTTTTTGGGAAGAGTTTTGATTACTGTTTCAATTTCTTTGCTTGTAATTGGCTTGTTTAGTTTTTCTATCTCTTCCCTATCCAGTCTTAGATGATTCTTAATTCTAAGTATCTGTCCATCTTGTCTCGGTTGTCAAACTTGTGTGCATGTGATGTTCATAGTAATCTCATTCTTATTTTCAGAATTCTTTCAGTGTCTGTTGTAACTTCTTCGCTTTCATATTTAATCCTATTTACTTTAGTTTTCATCCTCTTTATGCTGGTGAACCCAGCTTGAAGTGTTTGTCCATTTTTTTCAAAGAATCAGCTTTTGGTTTCACTGATCTTTTGGACTTTGTTTTGATTTTTATCTATTTCTGCTCTTATTTTTATTATTTCCTTCCTCTTACTGGCATTTCAACTGTTTACTATTTTTCTAGTTCCTTGAGATGCATGAAAGGTTGTTTATTTGGGTTCTTTGATGCTTCTTGATTGGGTCCTGTATTGCTATCTACTTCCCCTTTTTCTGTTTCCCATATATTCTGGAAGGTTGTATCCCCATTATCACTTGTTTCAAGGCATTTTTTTAATTTCTTCTTTGACTTGTTCATTTACCCAGTATTTTAGTAGTGTTCTGTTCAGTCTCCTGTGTATTAGAGTATTACTTTGTTTTCTTTTTGAAGTTAATTTTTTGTTCGGTACCTTTATAGTCAGAGAAGGTTCTTGGTATGACTACAATCTTCATGAATTTGTTGCTGTTTGTCTTGTAACTCAGTATGTGGTCAGTCCTGGAGAATGATCCATGTGCACTTGAGATAAATGTGCATGTGGCTTTTTTTGAGGAGAAGTGCCATATAAATGTCTGTTCTGTGTGGTTTAGTTCTTTGTTTAAGGCTATTGTGTCCTTATATGTTTTCTGCTTGTTGATCTGTCCACTGGAGAGAATGGGGTAGCAAGTCTCCAGCCACTAGTTATTTTCTCCCGTGTTTGTTTTCATATTTGATAGTAATTGACTTGGGTTTTGGTATTTCTTCTTTTGGTGAGTATATATTGATGACTGTTATTTCTTTCTGAGTTCTAACAGATTTTGATGGCATCTTTAGGATTTTTCTTACTGTTTATTGAGGGACTATTAGTTTTATGCACATGTCTTTCATGTATTTTTCTCCTTTAGTCATCATTACTGCCTCACAATTAGTTTTATTAATACTCCACTTGACAAGGAAGTTGTGAGATGAGAAACCTGTATCTCTGAGAGGTTGTGTTACCTTCCTGAGTATGGTGTGATGGGCTGCTCAATAGAATTGTCATTCTAAGCTTGGTGTGTTTAACTCCAAATCCATGCTCACTCTTCTGAGCACAATGCCTCAATGGAGTGAGTGATTGTCAGTGCCACGAGGGATTGCAGAGCCCCTGATTGTAATTAGTTGTCACCTAATGGGAGCTGCTCTCAACACCAACCCTATCTTCTTGCTCTACCCATTTTTTTTAAACATTTGCTTTAACAGTAATCTTTCTCCTCTTTTTATTTATTTAAGATTTATTTATTCATGCATACAAGAACCGGCGCACAGGCCAGATGTGTGGGAGGGTGAGAGGATTCACCAGAGACAGAGTGGGGAGCAGAACAGGCAGATTGACTGAAATACACTGCTGAGGCGAGTAGTGGGCGAGACAGGAGAGGTCTGCCACGCTATGTAGGAATATCCCCAGCCGGCCAGAATAGAACCTGTGCTGCAGAGGCTGCAGACAGCTTCATAGCGCTGCACTCAACTGCCTGAGCCACCAGGGAGGCCCTTGCTCTGGCCATTTTTCAAAACTGTCAGCCCAAGAGAACAGGCAGCTACTTGATCTTTCATATTATTCTTACATACTTACATGTATGCATGTTCCTATGTTGAATGTGTTTATCAACATATTTAACTTTTTTTTAAAGATTTTTTTATGTATGCATACAAGAATTGGGGTACAGGCCACAGGTGGGCGGGGGTAAGAGGATTCACCAAAGACAGAGTGGGGAACAGAACAGGCAGATTGACTAAAATACACTGCTGAGGAGAGCAGCAGGCAAGACAGGAGAGGTCTGCTGTGTCATGTGGGTTGCTCCCTGGCCAGGGATTGAACTCGTGCTGCAGTGGCTGCAGACAGCTTCATAGGTTGCGTCTTAACCCCTTGCGCCACCAGGGAGGCCCCAACATATTTAGCTTTTAAGTAAAAATTAACAAAATTAGTTTTAATGATTGCATGACTCCTCTTAGGATATTTGGGGAACACTGCTCTAGAGAGAGAGGAATTTTGGATAAAAAGCAGCAACAGCTTGTTTTTCTGTGAATAACAAAATCAAATTATTTGAGGGAACTAATTTACTTTACCAGACTGTGGGAAATGGGGTGATGTTGTTATATGTTATGGTAGAGTTTTCTCCTGTCTTACTGCTTTCCCTTCCCCTTCTCCTGATGTCCCCTTTGTTCCAGAGACTTGGAGGTAGGAGAACTAGGCCTCTCTCTGAGGAAGCTTGCTGATGGCTTCACTGCAAAACAGTGGTTAGAATGAGTGAGTTCCTTCTTGTCCACTCCAGAGAGGAAGGGAATAAATAAAGGCTAGATTTTAAAAGGGGAAAAGGAAGAACTGAAAGAAGATGCTATTTTAAATGCAGAGAAGGTCTCCTGTCACACTGGTGTGGTCTGTGGTGCACTTAGATTGTGAAAGGCATTCTTGCAGACAGTGTGTAGCCAACTCTCCAAGTGATGGGAACATGAACAGTAGTTTCAGATTCTGAATTTGGTGTTAAAAGTTTCTCTTGCTGTCAGAGCCCTGCCATTTTCTTTGGTGGTATCCAGGAATTCTGCTATCCAGATCTGATGATGGACAGATATACTTAGCATCAAGTATACTGCTGCCAGATTGAGTATACAATTCAGAACGAAATAGTTTCTATAGCCTCTGACTGATGCTTCAGAAGCTGAGTAAATTCCACAAACTAGGTAGCACGTGGCCTCAGGCTTCTGGAGGGGACAGTTCTATATTACAGGAGGGTAGGCCTCTGGTCTCTACTGCCACCCGGGCTGCCTGGCTGGACATGCAGTACCTGTGTATAGTGCTTTTTCCCATGAATAACACTCAATTGCTTCTACCATGTAAGAGCACACTCATAGACCTTTGTTACCAAGGCAGCGGAAATTGGTCTAATGAACTCTTTCAGCTTGGCTGGAGGCCTCTAGAACACACAGGGACCGGATTTGTGTAGTCCCATTAGTTAAATCCCAGGCAGCCCTTCCTCTGAATCCTTTACTCCCTTCAACAGCTGCTCTTCAGGACAGATGCTCTTTCATGGCCTGTCTCAGCCCAGTCTTCCTGGAAGATGTGAAACTCTATCAGTATTTCCTTAATACATGTGGGGTCAGGCACTGTTCACCAAATAGCTTGGTATGCTGGGTCTCTCACAGAGGTAGTGCTCATTGTTCCATATGACAGTATCGCCAAGTGCTTGTCACACTCTCTAATTGGTTGCTGGTGTGACATCGGCTTTAGGGGCCAACCTCAGGTAGTATCTTCTGAAATGCTCATCTTCTTGGATTTCTGTGATAGGATAAAGTCATCCCACCTACAAGGGAATTTGGTATGCCTGAAATGACAATGATCCTGGTCTAGAGGTGATCTTTCCGTGAGAACCTATGCTTTCCCTAAGGTAGTCGTAGCAACCATGGTCTTTCTAGGATGGCATGTGATTTGTATATATTTTGGTGAATGCATGCTTTATTTTTGATACTGATTACCTTAAATATTTGAGAGGAACAACACAATTGTTGAGTGAATGTTTAAATTCTAAGAGGATATGATTTGCATCTTTAACTGTCTTCTCTTTAACTTGTCTTTCTGGAGATAAGGAACTTCTAAGTTTTGTTGTAATATGCTATTCAAACATTAAGCAATTCTCTTGTCAGGGTACCAATTGCTGAAACAACCCTTAAGAGTTGTGCGTGTGTGACCCATAGTTGCATTTACATTTAGTTAAACTGTGGCCTTTGCTGCTCACAGTCAGAACCTCACAGACCCCAGGTGTGGAAAAGGCTCTCGTCTCAATCTGTCTTTTTTTTTCTCCCATGTCTGTCCCAGACAGCATAGACTTTTCTTTGGCAATATCTAAGAAAAAATATTATTGGAGTATTTCTAGCCTTAAACTGGATATTGAATTGTCAAAAATTATGAACTGGAAAGATTTTCTTTTTCCTTAATGAATATATTTTTAAGAAAATGAGAAGGAGAAAGCAAGACAAACTAATGAAAATCTAGGCTTTTCCTGTGTATTTTGCTTAAAATGGCAAAAGTGGAGATTGCTGGACTCTGTAAACAGGGGACATGGAGGAAATCTTTGCTAATGCAAGTGACTGAAATTATGCAGATCATTCATTTCTATCAGGAACATCAATCGTTGGATTGTAGATCAATTTTTATTAACTTTAAAAATGTTGGTTCTGTTCAAATAATGGATTTATCTAGCTGCTGGCAGGTTTGGTAGAATGTCTTTTCTGTGCAGTTTCATTCGTGGAGTCTTGTGAAATCTTGAGAAATGCACATAAAGATGCTTTAAAAATCAGCATTCTACAAAGGGAATAAACCATATAGGGAAAAGGATGATTTTTTTCTGGCAAGGAGATAGAAAACCTTGGTGAAATTTATTTATTCATGTGTGTTGCTGTTTTTTATTTGATACTTCAATGTGAAAATACAAAGTAATTTAAGATATTGGGGCTATTTTTTCCTTTAAAGGCAAGTTTCTTTTCATCAGTTTTATACTGTTCTGATGCCTTTCATAACAAATACCTCACCCACACATTTTCTCTAATTTTGTATCCTTTCCTCCGTTGTACCCTGTTATTAATTTTAGTTGACATGGAATATTTTAAACTTAGATTTTTATCTATCAAGAACTTTAATAAAACCAAGACAAATAAATGGCGGAACTAGGAGATAAAATACCATGCTGTTTTCAATGAGGGGAGTGTGGTTTGGGGCATTTTCTCAAAGACAAGATTTATCAGTCACCTGTTCAGGTGAGTTGTAATCATCATAGCAACTATTATTTCTTAGAGACCATTGTTTACTATATGTTTTCTCTTTAGATGGACAGTAATTCTCTGAGGTATGTGCATACATTGTTGCCTCCAATGTACATATGAGGAAACTGAGACTCAAAAGGGTAAAGGAACTGCCAAAATTGCATCTAGCCTAGAGTGAGATGCAGCCTGTCTCAGAGCCTGGGCTTTTGTCTTCTGCCTTGTTGTTTGTAAAGCTCTTATCTGAGCATATGTAGTGTAAGTAAATGATATCAGGCTTTTCTGCCCTCCCGCCATTAGGATTGATGATGGATCCCTGTGGTCCTGAATGCATGCCTGATGGCGGGCACCTGGAGTAGGGTGTGGGCATATGTAGATGGGATTCACCTGGGCTAAGACTGGGCTTATAAGGGCGGCGTCACTGGACGCCAGCAAAGAGTAGAACCACTAGAGAAGGCCAGAGAGCCCAGACAAGAGTGAAGACTCGCTGGGGGCCATCTGGCCTGTCAGCCTCCCGGCCCCCCAGCACCCCTGCCTGTTGTGTACCTGGTCAATCCCAATAAAAGCCTGCAAAAGCCACTGAGGGCTCCAGGACTCTTCTCCTTACCTGGTCTGCTGGATCAGAAAACCTGCTCAGTGTCTTCCTACCTCTACAGGATGTTTTGGTGGTGGAGGGGTTGGCACTGCCTATGCTCGAGGCCACCAGAGGGAACCCCAGGGTTTGAGTGCCACTTGACCAGCTGCTCACTCACGTATCATGCTCCTGGGTTCAGCTGATGCAGGGCAGAGGTATGTAGAGCAGGACAGGACACAGTACAGGTTTTCTGATCCCATGCAGACCGGGTAAAGGAGGAATAGGAGTCCTCAGTGGTTTTGCAGGTTTTTTATTGGGGTTCACCAGGCATATGGCAGGCAGGGGTGTTGGCTGGGGGGCTGGGAGGCTGGCAGGCCTCCCAGCCCCCAGCAAGTCTTCACTCTATCTGGGCTCTCTGGCGTTCTCTGCTTCTGCTTCTCTTTCGGCTTCGGCTTTGGCTTCTATTGCTGCTGCTGGCGTCCCTGTGACGCCGCCCTTAAAAGCACAGTCTTAGCTCAGCTGAATCCCATCTACCTATGCCCACACCCTACTCCAGGTGCCCGCCATCAGGCATGCATTCAGGACAAGGATCCATCATCTATCCTGATGGCGGAAGGGCAGAAAAGCCTGATATTTTCTTTACCCTACAAGGTAGTAGAGAGAAAATGAGGTGACCTAACTGAAGTTCAGATACTATTCCGTGCAGTATAATTAGCACATATTGGGCACCTGCTGCATTTTAGGTGGTCAGTGCTGAGGATACAATTAGCAGGGAAAGGTTTCATTAGTCAGGAAACCCATTTATAGACTGAGACATGAGAATTACAGGCCCCATGGAGACAAGAACTTTGTTTTGCTAACTTTGCTGGGGAGCATCTAGAGTGATCTCTCTAAAAGTCGTGATTCCACAGTTGTTGAAATACTGAGTGAGAAGCTGCAGCCTGTGTGGTGTCTAAAAGCCAGAGAACAGGAAATGTCATGCACAAGGCTCATGTGTCGGCAGAGCCTGCCATTAGTTGAGGCCCCAGGAGATACATTGGCATGGGGGTGAGTGCAGACTTCAGCCAAGCAGTGTTGATGGGTGTAGGGTAAGGGAAAAGTATCAGGCTTTTCTGCCCCACACCCCGCTATTAGGATAGATGAGGGAACCCTGTGGTCCTGAATGCATGATGCCTGATGGCGGGCACCTGAAGTGGGTACACCTGGACTGAGAGACTGAGTTTGTAAGGGCAGCATCATGGGGACGCCAGCAGAAGCCAAGAATGAACGGAAGCTGAAAGAAGAAGAAGCAGAGAAGCTGAGAGAAGAGAAGCAGTAGAAGCAGAGAGAATGCTAGAGAGCCCAGATAGAGTGAGGACTTGCTGGGGGCTGGGAGGTCTGCCAGCCTCCTGGCCCCCCAGCACCCCTCCCTGCCTGCCCTATGCCTGGTAAATCTAAATAAAAGGCCTGCAAAAGCCACTAAGGACTCTGACTCCTCCTTTACCCGGTCTGCTGGATCAGAAAACCTGTTCAGTGGGCCTGTCCTGCCCCTACAATGGGTAACGAGGACATGGGAGGGTAATGTGAGGAGGAAAAAAATTGTTTTGTACAAGTAACTCATCAGTTCATATTCTCTTCTCTCACCAATGAAACCCTTTCCACACTTGTTAGCTCCTTGTGTCAGTCCCCCTCCCCCTTTTTTTTCGCTATCTTGCCCATTTTAAGCTAATTTTATCTGAAGAAAATTGAGTTTGGGGGAAGCAATGACTGCAGATCATCTCTGAGCCTGACTCAACAGTGTGGCTAGCCCATGCCCTTCACACCAGGCCGGCGGGAGGATTGTTCTCAGCTCAAGTTCAGTCCACAGTTAAGGCAACTAACTGATGTGCTCAGACTAGGTCAGGTGACCTCGAATGCCCATTTAGTCAAGAACTATGTGACTCTGTGCCAATCTTGTGACCTTTCCTTGTCTTTTCTTTTGATCCTGTTGGTGTTGTGGGCCTGGCCAACTTGGGCCTAGGATATGGAAATTATTTCAGTGTTTCTTGATCTTCACTGGTCATTGGTGCAGGTGCAGGCCTGGACCTGGATCCTCCTTATTCCAGCTTTACCTTCATCTCCACGGTCACCTTCAGTGCAGTCCCTTATTTCCCTAAGCCTCAGCCTTCTTGTCTATAACATGAAGTTGTGGGATAGATGACCCCGTATTGGCTCCTCCACTTCTATGTAGTGGGAGGAGATAGTTATATAGACTTGCTGATTCGTTAGGGACTGTTACTCTAAATTATTTTGGGAAAACTTTCTCCACAACTTGAGTAGAGCCTCAACTACAGAGCCTTCAGACTTTATTGAGTCTCATATTTGCCACAGTGGCATTTTAATATCTGTTCTCATATTGCCACTTTTTCCTTTTTGCAGTTTGTGTGTGTTTGAGTAGGATGTATTTGTAGACTTGTAACTGCTTCCTGAAATATTGTCCTGAGTAACCCTACAGTCCCTTGAACTACCCAGGGCTAAGCTGCCTTTGAGCTTGTGTTACGAAAGCTAGTCTTTGTTTTACGCTGCTAGTTCAAAGTACCTTGACATTCTGTGACACCCCAATGCTGCCTCCCCTGCTTGCAGACAGCCCATCTCTGTGACTTGTTCTCAACCTTGTATTTCTGTGCAGTTTCTCTGTGCTTATTTGCTCTGTTCTTTCCATACATGTGGGTCCTTTCTCCCCCAGAGACAATGGCATGGGGGCATATTTGAATTGGAAGGGACCTCGAGTTTTACCTCCTCATTTCACATAAAAGAAGTGGGTGCCTGACAGACTGAGGGACTTGATCAGGCTTGTAAGTAGGTCCAGAGCTGGGGCGGGGGCCTGCCTAGCTCTGCGCCCACAGGGATGAGAGCAGCAGCCGTGCTGACTCTGAAGGCCTCCTTGTTTGCTGTTGTGAAGTGTGGAGACTGAGTGGTGCTTGCCAAGTCTGAGCTGTATGTTTATAAGGAAGAGGCGCTCACATCTAGAAGTGAGACTTCTCTCGCCCACTTTGGGACCTGACTCGAGCTCAGGTCAGCAATAGATCCTCAGGTTTCTCAGGTTTCTTTTTCCCATTCCATTCTTTCTCACATCTGTCTCACTGACAGTACCTTGCCACTGGCGCTTAAATGACTCACCCAGGTATTGAGGTTTTTCAGTAAGCCATACTTGTATTAAATTTTATTTCTCAAATTTTACAACAGTGCCTCAGTTTGTCAGTGTTAGAATGGTCTCTTCATCTGCCAGCTCTCCTGTCTTCCGGCATTTCTCTGATTGGTAAAGCAGTGACAGGCTGTCAGATCCAGGCCTGGGGCCTCTGCTCCCAGAGTCTGTTTGGTCTGGAACCTGCAGGAGCTCCGTCTCGCCATTACCTAGGTAACCGCCGTAAGCCAGAGAAGCCGTCTGTCCAGCGTGAGAGGAAATACAAAAATGAAACCTCAGTGCTTATTTATACACGATGAATGTTTTGAATTTTACTTGATTTGAAAAAAGGTTGTTTTGCTTCTTTGTTGGGTTTTGGCCTCTGTGCTCAGGGTGATGCTCATGTTTCCTGGATTCTTATTTTTGCAATGTACTTTTATGCAAGTTGTGATCTGTTAAATGCAGTTTTTATTCCCTAAGGACTACGAGGCACACACATTTTTATGAGCAAGTGGTAAAGCAAACATACTCCAATTCTTATTTGGTTAGGTTTTGTGGGTGTTTGTGTTTCTAAAAAATGTTCCTTTTTGTGGGGGTGTTTTTCCGTTCGGTGTGCTCTATTTCCTTAGTAACTGTTGCTCTGTTATGGGAAGGACTTACTGACATTTTTCAAGTGCAATATTGAATTAATTTATTTCCTGGTTAGTCCTGCCCAAGTTCCCAGTGTAAGTAGAACATCTGTGTGTGTGTGGATGGCAGGATGCTGGCGTGCTCGCTGTGCAGGGGCTCGGCAGGTGTGAGTTCCTTCCCTGTCTGCATTCTCTCTTTTTTCTCCATTGATTTTCCTGATTTTAGTATTACCAGGTGGAAGGCATTTCAGTTCAGGGTACTGCCTGGAATTTAGGGAAGAACAGTGGTTGGAGGGGTGAGAGACCCAGACATCAGTCCTGTCTCTCCTGCAGCTAGTGCTTTTGGACTCAGTTACTTAACCTCTGTGGGGTTTTCTCTCTGTGATCCAAGGGGATTTAAAGTAATGAGCTCTGCCTTGACCCTCTATGAGTACAATAGGAATCATCTCTTGTAATCACTGTCTCATCTTAACAAGGGCCAGGAAAATCCCTGCCAGTTCTGAGAGCCAGGGCCATTGCTGTGGGCAGCCCAAGAAATGTAACTGCCAGTGCGTGGGTGGAGCTGGATTTGTTTTGTAGATGCTTGCTCTGCCCCACTGTGTGTACCTTCTGAACTCCAGTCTTCATCTGTTCATCCATTCATTCAGTGAACATGTATTTACTGAACACCTCTGGGGTGCCAGGTGCAGTGTCTTGGATGCTAAGGGGAAATGGAGAGACTGTCACTGCCCTTGACCTTGTGGTGCTCACAGTCTAGCAGGGGAGGGGCACTAAGCCATCAGGACCCCTACATGCAACCATGACAATGGTCAGTGTTGGAGGGACCAGGCTCTAAATTCACCCTGGAATTGATCACAGCAGGAACTATGAAGAGGGTTGTTTGAGCTGATATTGGGACGTCAGCATAGATCACAGGCAGGGATCACATGGCAGCGGGAATAGGAAGGACAAGCAGGAGGCATCATTTGTGCAGTTTCTCTGCCCTTTTGCTGCTTCTTGGTTAGGAGGCAATGCAGCTGTGACAGTGGTCTCTGCCCAGTTTCCCAGCTTCTCTGGCCCACTGTGTTGAGCGCCGCACTGTGAAGCAGCGCTGGCATACAGCAATATGAGACCTCTCCTGTCATGCCTGCTCCTCTCAGTGAACTCTGTCTCTGAGATCCTCACTGTAGTGAACGCTTAATATACTGTGAGGCCCTAACATCCTGAGATATTGTGTCACTGTGGCCTTCGCAGGGAGCCTGCACACAAACGCTTGATGTCCAGTGAGCAGCATGCCTGAGATCTCACAGTGAACTGTTACGCATCTGTCCCATAACTCCTAGAAGAAATACAGTTAAGTTCTGGTGAGGGTGATAAAGACAATAAGGGAGGGCCTCCCTGGTGGTGCTGACAGTTGAGCGCAGTGCTGTGAGGCTGTCTGCAGCCTCTGCAGCATGGGTTTGATCCCGGCCGGCCAGGGAGATACCCATATGACTTGGCAGACCTCTCCTGTCTTGCCTGCTGCTCCCCTCAGCAGTGTGTTTCGGTCAGTCTACCTGTTCTGTTCCCTGCTCTGTCTCTGGTGGATCCTTTCACCCTCCTGCACATCTGGCCTGTACCCTGATTCTTGTTTGCATGAATAAATAAATCTTTAAAAAAAGGCAGTAAGAGAACAAGTTTGTTTGTTGTTTTGTTCTGTTACTGCCCACATCGGCCCCTGTCTTTCCCATAACCATATGAGTGTGAGATCTAGGATCATTTATTTTATAAAAAAAATGAGGCAGTATCATTCTGAAATGAGTCAAAATAATATTAACAAACCCCCCACAACAAAACAATCTCAGCACAATTCATTTTTTCAACTAATTCAGAGAAATAGAACAAATCAAGTCTGGCATTTGTGTTCACTGAAGGAGAGTAAAGAAAATCAAAGTGTTAGGGTAGGAGGGTTTTATTTTTCTCTGAAATTCCACTTTCTAAAATTGATCATTGCCATGCATGTAATTAGTGTAGAAGTTGGTATAGGACTTTGGGTTAGATAGAAATGTTTTCTCACTTTGGAAGTTCTTGAAAACCACCGTTTACATAAATGACTTCTATTTAAAATATATTTTTATTCATTAAACGTAAGAACTCTTGTTGGGCTACACTTTATTAATGAAATTGTTGCTGAAGGTACATGAAGACAACATGATTAGGCTTCTTAACATAATTCAAGTGCTTTATTAATATGTGAGGTTTTCCTTACAGTTAGTCTGTAATTAATGATGTTTTATTATATTTGTATTTATAACAAGAGGGTCGTAAGAGGGTACCTTTCTGTTAATGTGCTCTATTTTCTTCAATTCTTTCTCTTTTCTCTAGTTTGATAGTTAAAAAGAGAAATGACTTTGTGATTTCTAAAAATTGGCTATAAACTGATTAAGATAAGTGATAATAATGAAAAAAGATTCATATTCAAAATTCAGTTTTTTAAGTCTGGTACTTTGGGCTTCTAACATTGTTAATGCTTCCTGTATAATATGGCACAATTGAAATATCTGAAAACTAGTTTGTGAAATGCTTTTATTATTATGTAACACATATGGAACAGTTTATAGATTAAATTTCCTTTTCCTTCCCACTTAAAAAATTAATGTGGACTTTTGAGTTCCTCCTTCAAGTCACTTTTTAAAACTGCTCAATCCAAGACCTCAGGAACTAGCTTGGGAAATGGGTCTCTTTCTTAGATTATCTGCGAACTCGGTGGAACTGGGGAAGGACCTTTGGATGCTGCTCCTAAAGGGTTGTGAAACAGTGAACACTGTCCTGTTCTGGGGTGCAGGTGAAGCACCACGCTGCCCCACCCCACCACAGACACTGAAAAGGGGCTGTAGCACTTCCTCCCAGAGCTCCATCAGGGCCCATGGTGTGGCCATGAGCATGGTGCTGAGTATCTTTTCCTTTTTCTTTTTTGACCTTTATAGGTCTGCTAAATTTCTTCAGGACAGTGATCTTTTCCTTTTTACTTTCAGCAAGGGGAGCAGCAAAACCCAGAGAACAGCAGACCAGATCACACTGAGCTCCCTTGTGGTGGCTGGGACCTGTGGAAGATGCTGACTGCCAGGCGGCTGAGGAGGCCCTCACTCTAAGGAAGGAAAGCAGGTCTTGGCCGGACAGCTTCCTCTGCTTCCAGGCTTACTATGGCCTCCGCTCTCTGGCTGAACGGCTGATGTGACCCCGTACCCCAGTGTGTAAGCTGCTGGTTGAGGCGCTAGCCCAGGTACCCCTGCTCTCAGGGTCTGGGAGCAGGGCAGGTGGGCATCAAATGTTACCAACAGCTGGACAAGGCAGAGCAATGGACTCTGGCAAGCTAAGATGGAAGTGACCTGAGGCTTCGCCCAGGTGGTTCCCTCTGGACAGTACAGCTTAAGAGTCGGAGCAGGGCCTGTCTGGGGAGCAGTATGCAGGAAGCTGGTTTTCAGGCCACAAATGCTTTCACAGGTGAGGATCCGCCACATTTCAGTGGAAACTTTATTTCCATTCTTAGGTAATAGGTAACAAAATACTGAACAACTGCATGAAATTAGGGTACATTTGCTTTTTATGAACTAAAGGCCATACAGAGTCATGGGACTCTAGCTGCCACGGTGACTGATTTGGACAAAATAATAGCCTGCTTTCTATCTATCTAAACAGGAATTTGAAAAAAAAAAAGACATTTTATAATTTCCTTTTTGTTGCTGGATAGTTTCCACGCAATACACTGTAAGTCACTGTTCGTTAATGGAAAAGCGTCACTTGCAAAGCAATGGATCAGTGTTGTTTCTTTATAGAACCAGAGACTCTCAGAGGGCGTCATTATTGCTGATGAGTAATCTTTTCCTCCCCATCTTTAGTTTTTTCCCTCACGTTATTTGTTTGCAAGTGTGGTGCATATGTGTGGTATCACTCTGTTGAACTAACCTTAACTTAGTATCCTTCACATATAACGAGGTCACAGAGAAGCTGGACATTCCTGTTGATGTTGATTTGCCCCTCTGGCTGCCAGTTTACTCATTTTGAAGGGAACCACTCAGAGCCATGACCTGAGATACAGGGGCTTTTGAATTTGGGTCCTGGCTTTTTGTCTGATCCACTTAACATCCAGGAGGTCACTTAATCCTTTTGTACCTCTGGTTCCTGATTTATAGAATGGGGACTGTGAAGTAGAAGAACCTCATAGAATCCAGGGAAAACATTTTTTACAATAAAAATGGTGTTTTTTTTTTTAAAGAAAAGGTGGGATAATGTGAAGTTAATAACCTCATGGAACATGGGAAAAATGTTTTTACAAAAAATCTTTTAAAGGGAATGTTGGCAGAATAATCACAAGAAATGACTGGATATTGTAAGCCCTAAAAATCTGCAGCTTTTCAAATTCTGTGGCGAGTACATCAGTTTATCAGGGTGACTACAGAGAGGTTGAAGCTGCCACTTAGTCCCCATGCTCCCTAGCTGTTATTAGCCACCCAGAGGTGACGGCCCCTGCAGTTGCCCCCTCCCCTGCCTAGCCTGAGGCTAAGGCAGGTGGGACGCTGCCTGCCCATGGACTGAACTTTGCTCCTCCTTGATCCTTGAGCTCCCTCTGAGTCTTTGCTCATTTACGAATGAAATGTTACATGCAGCTTTTGCAGAGCTGCTCTAAGGCAAAGTAAGACAACATCTGCGAGACACTGACTGCAGAGCAACCCAGTACTTTCCAAGCCTAGCTGTGTTCCTGATGTGGGGCCTTAGTGTGTTGCCCAGTCCAGACCTGTTGCTCCGTGTTCTTGAGCCTTTGGGTGAACTCCTCGACCATCTGTTTTACCTGGGAGCCTCAGTTTTAAGGAGTTGTTCTAGGACAGGCCCTCCTCTGATGGTCATGGCCCATTTAAAACCAGCTAAGTGGCTATTTAAAGGTTCAGATGCAAAAGCGCACACAGGAAGTGGAGCTATCTAGCACCATCTTCAGACTCCTAGTCTGACTGCCTAGAAACTGGGCCTTCCCATCCTCCCTGAATGGGTTCTCTTCAGCCTTTTCAATCACTTGAGCTGTTCCTTCCTGGAATTGTTAGTGTGTGACTAAGGGGTACCTTGAGGGGGCACCCGAGGGCCCCATATTTGCAGGGGCTAACAGGGCCTGGCTGTCTGTGCCCACAAAAACAAAGCAACTCACTGTAAAAGAGCTTTAATAGATTAGTGTGCACAGAGAGAGAAGGGAAGAAAGGATAATTACTTCACAATAAAACCCCCAAAGTTACCCTCCCCTCATGGGTAAATGCCCAGTCAAACATGGTTGGCTTGAAGTGGGACCACTAAAGGCTGAAAACTTACCAAGTCTAGGGCACCTTGAGCCGGCAACCATAAGAAGGGGGCAAAAGGGATCAGGCAAATCTGGATGGGAAGGAACAAAATCAAAATACGAATCAAGAGAAGGGCTGCAATTGTTGGCTTCCCCACTAGCCTCTCACCCACGTGTCTCTTTTAAGTGGCTCCTCATGTCTCTCCTCCATGTGTGTCCTCCAAGCCCCTCAAGTCCCTAGTGCAAGTCCAGAGCCAAGGAGCAAGCAGGTTCTTCTCCTTGAGTCTCCATGTCTCTTCACGTCTCTCTTGAGCCCACCTGCCACCCTGTTATGTAGAGTCTCCTGCCTGCTCAGCTCCGCCCCTCATTAGGTGGGGCAGGGAACCCACTCCCTCCCCCTTCTATGGCGAGGTCTTTGTTATGGAATGTCACCTTCCCCTTTGGGTGAAGGGGGCATGCAGGGCTGTGACATAAAGCAACTTTGTGAAGTGGCCGAGTGCACAGCCCTTCAAATGCATCTGCACTCCCTGGGGCCTAGAGAATTCTCCATAGTTAGGACCTGGCAGCTGTTTTATGACTGTCTTCTCCCTGGTGGTGAGCCATGCACAGCCCCAGGTTGCCAACCCACACGTTCTCTCAGCCACCCTCTTGCGGCTTCTCCTCAATTCACATTTTCTTATTTTAACTCACGAACCCTATTTTCTTACAGATTTGACCTCCTCCAAGTTTGTTTTGGAGATTGTATTAGCCTGCCTGCCTGCCTGCCTGAATGAATGAATGAATGAATGAATGAATGAATAAATAGCCTGCCTGTAGTAGTGAAATAGTAACTGTGGCTTGTGTTTTAGAAAACTGACTATGCTGTCCCTGTCAGTTTCCACTGCAGCTCAAGGGCGGTGTTAGCATGCTGCGTGCTGCTGTGGCTGGTGCAGGGCCACCAACTGGAGGCATCAGGGTTGAGGTCAAGCCCATGACATTTCTAAGTCTTAGGGGTGTGTGTGCAACCTTCCCTGCACCTGGGGCTCACCTAGGTGAGCTGTTGCTGCCTGGGTCTCACCCTCAGAGGTTGGGGTTTAATTGGCCTCTGCATTGCCTAGCCCTGCTAAATCAGGTCTTGCTTCCTAACGAGATCCCCACATGCTCAATGCACTGGAGGTCTGGGGAGTAGGAGAACTCACGCTGTGTGGAGAGGTGAAGGGTAGTTTGGCAGAGTCAATTCTCAAAAAAAGGAAGTGATTTGTCCCACTCCTTAAGCAGGGGGGATTGTATTGACTAACCTGCTCACTCTTCAGAGAACTGTCTGTTGTTGGATGATATTTACCACAGGGGCACACAAGTACCTCCAGGACAATGGCTTTCACTTTCTGAGATCTCTAGATAATGAATTAATTAATTAATGGTAAAATAAGGCATATGTGAGTACCTGGCCTCTCAGGAGGTAGGGCATGATGGACTTGCCTTATTAGGTTTGCCTTTCTTTTTTTTTATTATTTTTTAAATTTTATATATTTTTACGTCATTTTTCATTTTTGTGGAATATATGCATTTTCATCTTGGTTATAGTCCCCATACAATTCCCACCCCCCCTTGTTTTGATCCTACTCCCTCCTTCCTCCCCACCCCTGTAGTGAGTCTCTGGTTTATACTTGCTCAGCGAAATAAGCCAGAAAGAAAAAGAAAAATACCAGATGGTCTCACTCATAGCAGGAATTTAGAAAAACCTAAATAAGGGACCAGGAAAAAGACTAATTATAATAAAGTAAAAATCAAAATCAACAAGCAACTATAAACCAGAGGTTTGCCTTTCTTATGTTTGTTGTTGTTGTTTTACTTCATTCTTTTTAAAATTAATTTATTTATTTATACAAGCACTGTATTTATTTATACAAGCACAGGAGGGCGAGAGAATTCACCAGAGCCAGAGCTGGGAACAGAACAGGCAGACTAACGAAATACACTGCTGAGGGGAGCAGCGGGCATGGCAGGAGAGGTCTGTTGCGCCATGTGGGATCCTCGCTGGAGGCCGGGGATTGAACCAGTGCTGCAGAAGCTGAGGGCAGCTTCGCAGCCCAGCGCTCAACTGCTGTGCCACCAGGGGAGGCCCAGTTTTACTTCATTCTTAACCAAGGGTGACTAAAGATACTAGCATCTTAGTTCTGGAATTGAAGATGCTCTGATTTTGTTGATTCTTTAGGCTAATGGAAGGAGTTTTGTTTTGGATATCCTAAATTGTGAAGGCGCTCAGGCATTTTCCCTTGGCTTCAAATCTTGTTTTAGGGTAAGACAACAGTTACTTTACAGTTATCCATACCATCACTTAAAGAAATTTGTCAGTTTGTTTTTATGTTCCAGTACTTTTGGTGGCAATGGATGCATGAGGGCATGGAATTCCTATTTAAGATGGAATAGGAGCTGCAGCCTGTGTGGGAAGGAGGGAAGAGAGACCTGTGTGCAGATATTATTGTATGGCAAGCCCACTGCTTTTGGAGTGGGTAAAATTACTGTGATGGGTGATGAAAGCTGCAAAGGTCCATCCCCTAGGCCCCTGCTGGCCTACCTGGGTGACTGGAAGTTCCCTCTTACGTCTTGCTTCCTGTGTGAATGTAGGTATACCCACATAGATGTATATTGCCAATTCAACTTCCTAATTATGATTTTTATAGGCTAATGCTTGCATACAGGAACTGACACGTTGCTTTTAATTTTCTTAGCACATGTAATTTAGAAATGATTAAAAATAATTTAGATAGTATTTTATAACAAAAATCTATTTTTTTGTTTAAGTATTACCAGCTTATTGTAAGAAAATTTGGAAATCATAAAACAATCAAAATAAGAAAAACTGCCTATACATACTCCAATCACTGTTACATACTCATACATACTCATATGCTTTCCACTGTTAACATTTCAGCTTGCACACTTACATCTTTTTCCTGTGCAAATTTCTTTTATAGAACAGTGTTCTTACTGTAAATTCAGTTTTGTAACCTGATCATTCCCTTTTTATAAAAGTAGATTATGAGCATTTTCTTTGAGTTCACATTGCTGCATAATACTCTTTTATGCATACTTGAATTTTAAAATCATGCTCTTTATGTTGGATATTGCAATTTTTGACAGCTTTTACCCTTATAATACTTTGATGAAAGCGTTTGTGCACAGAGCTTTTTTGTATATTAAGTTATTTTTTTAGAAACAGAATCTCAGAAGTAGAATTTTGGGGTCCAAAGATGTGAACTTTATTAAGATTTATGTTTGAATTTCCAAAGGGCTGGGTTGATTCTAACTTCTGACACTGTACTGAACTCAGTTTCTTCCAGTTGCCTGTTCACAGTTGCTGTGGCTTCTTGTGGAGTGGGACAGCCTTGCCTGCCCTGCAGGGTGCCATCCTGGTAATACATGTTTGTGGCACTCTTTGGGGCTGCTATAAAGGATGCCCAAGTATCACAAGTTACGATGGCAATGCTGATATTTAATTTGGGCAAGGAAAATTCAGGTCCTGAGTTTGCTGTTTTTGTTCTTTCAGATAGTCTTTATGCCTGGTTGTAGTTCACTGAGGCAGTGATGTCTAAGGATAGACTCAGCAAGACAAGACAAACTCCCAGTGCCTCTGGGCAGAGAGAATGGGATCCCCTCCCCCACCCCTGGACTGGGTCAGTCAGCCCTCCTTGGGGGTGTCCTAAAAGTGGTGGAGATTTCATCAGAGGATTCCTGGATTCTTTTTTTTTTTTTTTTTTTTTTTTTTTTATAGAGGCATGTTTATTTATTTATTTGTTTTGTTTGTTTGTTCTGTTTACACATGCACTGGGTACAGTCAGAAGCGCGGGAGGGTGAGAGAATTCACCAGAGCCAGAGCGGGGAGCAGAGCAGGCAGAAGGACCGAAGTACACTGCTGAGGGGAGCAGCGGGCGGCAGGAGAGGTCTGCGTGCCATGTGGGACCCTCCTCAGGTGGCCGGGGAGCAGCCGGGGATCGAACCGGCGCCGCAGAGGCCGCGGGCAGCTTCGTAACCCAGCGCTCAACCGCTGCGCCACCGGGGAGGCCCCCGGATTCCTGGATTCTAAGGTGACTTGGAAGCGTCCTTTTTGGGTCACTACTAAGAGTCTTTTAATGCAGATGTTGGTTTGAGATTCTGCTTCCTCCCCATCTTCAATGCCACCCATAGATACTGTAGAGATTTTACACAAATTTGTTAGGTTCTTTGAATCATTTCATTCAATGTTAGAAAAATGTTCAACCCTGTGTAACTAGGTAAATGAACCATATTCCTATACTATTTACAAGTCTTTCTTGTGGAAAAAAGAGTCAGCAAAAGATTAGATAAATTAAGGTTATTTTGCTCATAAACAAGAAAGGTGAGAGTTGATTTAAAATAGTCTTCAGGTATCTGAAGACTGTGGGTGCTGGTGACCAGGTTTGTTAGTCGTTAATGACCAGAAAGATAAGATCATTAAGCTGAGTTGTTAGAATCACTTTAGCTGAGCCTAATTTTCACCGTGGAATTCTTAATACTCTTGCAGGAATGCTAGGCTCTTGTGTGGGTGCATGTGCCTGACCTGGAGGCCTGGCCAGAGCTGCACAGTTTCCCCCTTCCCACTGCCTAGACCTTCTGCTTATTGCTCATCCTTTCAAGGTCATTCCCATGTGCTGACTGATAGTTGGCTTGATCCCACACTTTGTTTTTTATTTTTTATTTATTTTTTTAATTTTTATTGTTTAATTTATTTTTTATTTTAATATTTTATTTTATATAATTCTTACATCTTTTTTCACCTTTGCACAATGTATGCATTTTCATTTTGGTTATGTTCCCCATACAATTGCATTACCCCCCCCCCCTTATTTTGACTCTAGTCCTTCCTCAATCAAGGGGATAGAATTAAATTCATGGGCAGATTCTAGAAGAATAAATTTAAATCAGTTTCCTTATAATAAAACTTTTCAAAGTGTTTAATCTGAGACTGTACAATGTGAAAGTTCCAAATGGGCAGACAGTGTGTAGCCTTTCCCAAATGACAAGACCTTGGAGCCTTTTGAGAAAGAAAAACAGCCTGTGCTGCTGGCCTGTGATGCTGCCCTCTTCGGTCTGCAACCTGAGGTCCCTGCCCAGCAGGCACTGGTGCACTGGTCCCGGTAGGCCTGCTTCATTGACACGTGTTTTTAGAGCTGTCGCCACACACAGTGAGTGCAGTAGATGAGAAGTAGATGAGCCTTCTCTCTTCCTGTCTCCATTCTCTTTCCTCTCTCATTCTGCCAAAATATCTCTTATTACCCCCAAATTTTCCATGACTGCTTCTTGCTTCTTAAGTAAGTGCCTAAACTCCCTCAGCCTGGAGTTCCAGGACCCCTTGTGTTGTCTTCCTTCATTTTCTTGCTGGACTAAAGTTCTAGACAAATCGGACAACTGCCCACCTCCACATATTTTCTGCATTTTAAAATACCTTGACACTTTTACTAATGTTTTGTAATCTCTAGATGCTGTTTTTTGTTTACCTCCTCCCAGTTTTAGGGTCTATCTCAGGTCTCTCAGATCTTTTGTCTTGTGTACGGGAGAAGCCTGGATGATCTTCCTACTTGCAACTGAACAGATGGAGAAAGGCCCAAACTGCTATTGTAACCCTTGCATACTCTGGTTTGAGGGAAGCGAGGTTTGCTAGGAGAGCCATCTGAACAAGCTGGCGTGTGTGCTAGGTTTTCTTGTTGCCCTGTTTGGCCTAGCATCTGGTCTTCAGTTGCAAACCTAAACTTTATTTAAAATAACATTGTTTCTATGTGTAAATAATACATAATTTATTTTCTAATAAGCCCCAAGCAAATTTCCATTTTCTTCCCTATAAAGCAGTCTACTCTGTTCCCAGGGTTTTCCTACTGTGACAAATATGATTATCTTCTATTTTAGAGGCTTATGTTAGCCTAATGTCTGAGGAATGTAGAAGACCCTTATAAATAAGGACAAGAAGTAATTTCAGTATTGCCTGAAATTCTACTTAATTTCAGGTTACGTAAATATATGCAACACAAAGATAGTTATAAACTCGTTTTTTGTAGTTCTTAAGTATACTTCAAAACAAATATTTGTGTATTATATGTAAATATTATAGGAATGATAAAATCAGAAACATTCAAATTACTATTTAAACTGAAAGGTGATTTTGTTTTGCTGAAACCTCCTTTTTTCTAGCTCCTTTCATTTATGAGAAGTGAGTCTTGAAGAGCAACTAACATGGTGCTGATTACTCAGTGCTGGATGTTAGGATATATACACACACATCAGTGCTGGTTTGAATGATGACTTGTGCAATCTGTTAAGTCAGCATGGTTTCAGATGAATCCCTTGTCATTGAATATCCAGGTCAAAAACAACCTACACATTTCATTAGGTTCTTTGGAAAATGTTGGCTTTTGTCCATCATACTTCTAAAACTTAGACTTAAAGTCCAATGGAGCCATTTAACTCTGAGGAATCAGAGACTTATGCAAAAAGAAGGTGATCACTTCGATATGTGACCTCTGTATTTCTTTCTTGAGTTCTTGACTCTTGTGCTCTTAGTATACAGATGTTTCTAGATTCCTTTGCTTGGGCTTTCTGCTTACTGTTGCAGGAGGAGCTCACCGGCCCAAGGAGACCTGGCTTCCAGCAGGAGCAGCCAGCCCTGGTTGACCCTTCCTCCCAGTTCCTGCTCTGTGACATTAACAAGTTAGCTAACCTCTCTGAAGTGCATTTTTTTTTAAAAGATTTTATTTACTTATGCATGCAAGAACTGGGGTACAGGCCAGAGGTGCAGGGGATGAGAGGATTCACCAGAGACAGAATCTGGAACAGAACAGGCAGACCGACTGAAATACACTGCTGAAGGGAGCAGCGGGTGAGTCAGGAGAGGTCTGCTGCACCATGTGGGTAGCTCCTTGGCTGGGAATCGAACTTGTGCTGAAGTGGCTGCAGATCGCTTCATAGGTTGCGACTTAACCCCTGGTGCCACCAGGGAGGCCCTGAAGTGCGGCTTTTTTTTAATAACACTAAAGTAGAGATAATAATTACTTTATAAAGTTTTGGTAATGATTAAATGAAATAACATCTTTGAATATCAAACATCAAACCCAGCATATTGTTGATGTTTAATAAATGTTCTTCCTCTTCTCCCCTCATCATTTTCAAGAGGTTAACTGTGTAGAAAGGCCTCAGAAAAACCAGGGGTTTAACAAATGTTTGGTGGAAACTCAGTCCACCCTTGTAAGTGGTTCAGTGTGATATGACCCCTCTCCCGGGAGCTCACAGTGTAGATGTCATCACAATCTACACCAGTAACTGGGCAGCACAGAGGCATCACATGTTATTGTGGGACTGGGAGCATGGTCCGGAGAGCTTGACCACTCTGTTCATGGGAATCTGTAGTCCACAGTTGCTTCTCTCATATTTATTTCTTTCCATTATAGTTTCTGTAGTCAACTCATTCTACCTGCTTGTGCTCAGAGATGGTCTTTGGGTGATGGTTTCTCCTCCAGAGGTCTTGGGAGCCTGGAGCCTAGCCAGCTATCTCGTCATGGATGTGTACCCTATGGGCCTAATGTATTATAGGGCTTCTTATTTCAGGGTACTGTGTTCAGATGTGAAGGCCCAGAAAAGGAGATGCACGTGTTCGATCTGGGAGGAATTTTTATAATTCCAGTTAAAAAAATTAACAGCAGTGACTTAATGTAACATGGACATTTTTCCCTCTCTGCTGATTTTGGTGTTTGCAGAATGCTCCCAAGCAGTTCTGATCAGGGGCATGAACCAGCCAGCATTCTAGAAATGTCACAACCAAAGACAGTGTCACTTAAAAAAAGGTATTGGCACACAGGCTGCTTTCCCTCTGCCTCTTCTGTCTCATGCATCTCCTTGTGTAACATTCTTTCAGTTCTTTCTTGTCCTTACCTCTGCTTCATACCAACTTTTGCTAGCATGTCATGTATCTCCTTCATGTATCTTCTCCCCATAGGGGCTTTGGCCTGGTACTCAGACTCAGTTTTGTTTGTGCTTTGAATCCTAACTACTCTGTGTAACCTGGTGGCGGTGTCACCTGAATCTTCCCATCCTAGCTTACCTTTCTGGAGATGATCCTTTGATAGCCTGTACCCAGAACCCTGCTGTCCCCAGGAGTGTATGAGCAATGCTGGTCCTCTGCATGAGTTTGTGCTGTGAGTTGCCTTTGCCTTTCCTGTCTGTAAACACCCAACCTTCACTTCCATTGATCTCCTTCCCTCTCTTCCATTCTTGACTAAGCTGACCTTGTACATGCTAATGTTTTTTATCTTTGCCTCCCTGGGTGGTTTGAGGGTTATGGAGAGGGCAGATGATAGTAACTGGATATTACTGTGAGCCAGGAAATGTTCCAAGCGCTTTGCGTATGGAAGCATTTGACATGCATTATCTTATTTAACTCTCAAAATAGTTCTGTAAAGTAGTACTGGTCTGAAGCTCTTTTGACAAATGAGAAAACATAGGCACAAGGTTAAGTCAGGGTCACACCTCAGGTAAGGGGAGAAGCTAGGATTAGAATTTGCAACCTGAGGAGCCAACACAAATGACTGGACTGTGCTTTGACTGTATCCAAGTCAACCTCTGTCAGGAAGCATTTCCCTTCCAGCTTGTCTGTGTCCACAGGCCTGTGGCCTGTACATGCTCTGGAAGGGGTGGCTTAGGTCCAGAGCGATGCCTGGTACAGTTGTTTGTTTAAGATTTTCCTTGAAGGACATTTTTGACATAAAATTTGTAAAATCATAGCTTGCGTGCAAATGATGGTTTTCTGATACACGGACTTACACCCCTATAACCTTCTCTGATTCTCAGGCCACCCAGAGTGTGCATTGTCACTTTGACAACCTTTCAGGGTGTTTGAAAGTAAGGGAGTGCTTCCTGCGTTGTGTGTGCCTGTATTGTTAGCAGTCTGGATGATCGAAACATTGTTTCTCACAAAATCTTTTTTTTCCCCCTTTAGCAAATATGAAATGAACAATGAGAAAAATTCCTGTTTGTGTATGTTGACTAATATTCTAGAATGGAAAAGGCCTGCCTGCCTCGTGTTTCTGGCTTCCTCTTCCTCGAGGGGCTCCAGTCAGTGCTGGGGCATCAGGCCAGCTCACAACACAGGGAGGAGGTTCTTACAGACCATGAGCATGAAGATCCCAGCTCACTCTGGGGGATGCCTGGCTCAGACCACAGACCACGCTTCACATCCGGCCTGTTTCTCCATGCTGAGGACCCAGGGAGGATAGCAGAAGGTCACATGAGCTCATGAGTTCAGGGTTTTGATCTAAGTCCTGCCATTTGTTAGGGGAGGAAACTGGGCAAGCTACTTAATCTGAGCCTCAGTTTATGTTTTTGTTTTTCTTCTTGTAAAATAAGAGTCATTATCTCGACCCTGTATGTCTATGATGACTACAGAGAGAACCTGGGTGACAGTGCTGGACTAGGCTGCTGGTGTCTCTGCTTGACCCCCCTGCTGTCCTGGGAAGACCCAGGCACCGTGTGCAGTGCCTCTGTCGCTGCCAAGGCCTCGATGCAGACGCAGGCCTCAGGCCACTTGTCATAAGTGAGGCTTCTCCAGCAGGCTGCGGGCTCCTCTCTTCCTGTCTTTAGTTGTTTCGTGTGTCTGTGGCATATTTACAGAGGGTAGATGTGAGCAGGAAAGGTGCAATTTAAGAGCAGCCACGTGGCTGCAGTGTTTCGGTGCCGCAGTAGGGGGGCCTCGGGGCCAGACAGGGTGACGGTTATGTGCGGATTCGTGTTTGATTATATCTCTGTTCCAACCTTCTGTAGGTCTGTGATGGGTGAAGGCATAGCATGGGACCTAACGTACAGTTTACATCTCCTCTGTTTTTCCAGTTTTGAGCAACTTTACCTGTATTTTTTTGTGGGGGAGGATGTCGGAAAGTGTGTTATTTGGTCAAAAGTATTTCCTAATGTTAAATATTAATTCATTGACTTAGACTGACCTAAGGAAAAATTAACTCTGGGGCAGTTTACCTCTTGTTCTACCCAATTTGCCTTTTGCTCCTGTACCCCTCACATGAGGCTTGCTCCCCACTGTCCCCCAGGACTGCCCTGCTGGGTCCTATGGGTGCTTTGGGATTTCACCCTCTCCTTCACCCTCCCTTTTCTGTCACTTGGCAGCGATAGCATCTTGTTCCCTCCGGAAGCTGGCTTCTTGGAAGGTGACCTAAGTGGCAAGACCACACTGGCTGCCCTGAGACAGCGCAGGAGAGCTCAGGGTCTGCACCATTATGAATGTTTGCTTTCACTGAACTGTCCTCGTGTGGGAAGGGAAATGTATAAGCACCCACTTTCCTAGGTGGTGATATGGAGCCAATTTTTAAAAAATCATGTGGAAAATGCTGTGTAAATTTTTAAATGTTAACCCAGAGGTGGTAATTCTAATAATGATATTTAGGTGACTGATTGCTTTTCTCACTGGAGTGTCTGCTTATAGAGGTAGCCATGCATCCCTGTGCGGCTGATGGTGGCCCTGTTCCTAGCCGTGCTAACCTTGCGCTCTTGAAAATATCCCTGTTGGGATGACCTGACTTATGGCCAAACCCCTGACTAAAAGGGGGGAGGGCTATTTCCAGGCTCTGAATGGTGATAGAAACCTTCTCTGGACAGTCTTCTCTCTGCACCATCTGCAAACCCTGTGGAATGATGGCTTTCATAGCAGTAGGGATTGTCAATGCAATGAATCATTTGCAAGCAAAGGTAGCACTTCCGACATGGAGGAAGGGTTGCAACTCTGTGGATGGGTAAGCCCTGGCTTCCCACTAATTTTGTGGCAAAGAGGACATCCTCCTCTGTCTCTCAGGTGGATGGTACATCCCTCTTGGGGCTGTTGTAAGAGTTTAATGAAGTCTAAGTTCCCAGCAAATTACCTCCCACCAATCCATGTACGTACAAGTAAATATTAACTGAAATTACACTTTGTTGTTTTTTAAATTTAAGATTTATAAACAAAATTATATAATGCTTCTGCTGTTGACTGAATTACTGAATTGGAGGCCTGGTCATAAGTACAGAGGAGAGCTGAGGGGGCAGCTTCAGAGGATTTTATTGATGAGCGATATATATTCATCTGAGTTTGTATTTAAATCGGTAGAGCCTTGATCTCTAATTGCACCACATGTGACCACCTTATCTTTTGGGATTCATTGAAACATCCTTGGTAGTGTTGTCCATTTACTTATTGTCCATCTGTTAATGACCTACTCTTTGCTAGGGATGGAAGAGTGAAGATTAATTTGGCATCTCTCCTGACAGCACTATCCTGTTTTATTAGGAGAAAGAACATGTGTGGACCGAGTAGGTTACAAAATGCAGCAGAAGGGTCAGGAGCTAAGGACACACTAATGAAATACCCTGGGATTTCCTGGGGGGCATACTGGGGTGCCCCCTCCTGGGGGTGGTGGGGGAGGGCTTGGAGAGAGTGGGACCCCGGATGGGAGGTTCCAGAGAAGGAAGAAAATTAAAGCAGGAGTGACTAGTTACCCAGTACCTGGCTGTGGCTGGCAGTAGGGAGGGTATGGAGTTTTTTGGAGGTGAGTGAAGAGCCTTTGAATGTCTCAAATTGCAGAGTGACTTTATCAGAACGGCTGTGGCTACAAATGTCCCTGAGAAGGCAGAGACTGGGGGGCCAGACAGAGGCCATTCGTGCTTGGTGACAGGTGGTGCTCACTCAGTGACATGGTTTTTATCTTCCTTTTCCTTCCCCCTTGATGTTCCTGGGCAAGGTTCACTGTTGTTTACAGCAAAGGTACACACTCTTCTTCGAGCATAGAGAACTTGTGTCTTCTGTTGCTGAAAGCCTAGAATGTGGCTGAGAGATTTATGAGCAACTGTAAACCCTTGAGAGGTCTACATCCTAAAGGTAGCTTTTCCCCAAACTGCAATAAGCTACATAAGTTTGACTGGTGGACTTTTATTTTCTTACCAGAGATTGCATTGTTTTAAAAGCCACAGTATACAATTAATTCAGTGTTAGAATTCCAGCAACCCTGAGATGAGAAACACATTTGTAGGATTTACTTGCTCATTTTGGAGTTTTGGGAGAAGAGATAAGAATGACAAAAACCAAGTTCTGATTTATACTCATACTTTTCTTTTTGTGCAGATTTTGTACATATTACTTAAAAATAAAATAATTGCCAAATCGAATTGTCAAAATGTTTGAGCCTCTCAGCAGAGGGAGGATATATATATATTGAAGAATTAATTGGTATCACCTTATTTCATTCCATGTTAAACGCTGCACCTAAAAATGGCTGCTGTGTAATGCTCTGGGGATGAGGTTGTGCTGGTGAGTGAAGAGCACAATTATCCACTTCATCCACTGTGGAGCTCCTAGTGTTTGCTGGCACTGAATGAGACAAGAGCACTCAGGGGCCACGATGCCCAAGAGAGGACCCAGATGAAGGAGTAGACAGTCATTGTTGCTGACCATTTCCAGGGCACTACAGCTTGCTTTATAGAGTCCCTGAAATAGTTTTGGGTTATCAGAGAAGAACTTTATAAGAAATGACATGTAAACACAAGTTCAGAAGTAGGACTTGGTCAAATGAGAGATTAGGGCTGGTGGTAGGAAAGACTCCCAGGAAGACAGGAGAGGAGGAACAATAGCCCAGAGGTGATCTTTGCTGCCACGGCTGAGTCTTCACAGAGGTGGAGGGAGACAGGACCGGATCAGCAGGGCCTGGCTGGTAGCAGTGACCGTGTGATGCAAGATGGGATGAGCACTGAGGCGATTCAGAGGGAGGATGTGTCAAACCTGACTGATTGGAAGTAATGTGTGAAGGAGAGGAAAGGTCAGCGCTAATGCTGAGCCGCCCATCTGAGGTTCCTGGCGATGGATGGTGATTCTCCTGAGCAGGTAACACGGGAGAAGAAGAGGGTTTTGTGTGGAAGACCTTGAGTTATATTTTGTATGTATGGAATTTGAGGTGTTTTGGGAAGTCGTCATGGGTGTGGGTGGCATGCCGTTGGATAGCACATCCAGCTTTAATCAGAGCTGGAGCAGTCTTGGGAATCAGCAATCTATAGCTTGCAACTCTGTATGCATTGCAAATACACCCTTGTAGCAAACTTTTGGGGAATTGAACCCATTTCACACACCTTCTGCCTCTGTGCACACTGACTCTCCTCTCTGCCCTTAGCCCCCTGCCTCCGTGCCCACCCTGCTCTGACCCTGCTGCCCCCTGTGTCTACCACAGAAAGAGCAAACTGCTACCCTCCGTTGAGATTGTTGCTGTGGCCTGGCCGATCTTTCAGGGGACCAGTCTCCATTGCTGTTTGAACCCTGCAGTAACCCTGGACAAGACTGGGGTGGTCAGTGTTGGAGGCTGCACAGAGCTAGCAGGAGCTACAAGATAGGAGACAAACTTGGAAAGTGGACACTTAATAGATCAAAAAAATTTTACAGAATTTGAGAGGAAAGCAATTTGAGAGGACATTCTTTGCAGATGACCCTTTCATGGGGACATCCTACACCTGTCCCACCTGTCCTTTACTTCCTGTTTAGAGTTCACTCTCGACCTTTTCAGTGAGAGGACCCTTGCCTGTAAACTCAGCCTTCCTCCCTCATAGGAAAGTCCCCCTTCTCAGATGTCTTGCCCTGGGATCCATCCTTCCCTCCATGTAACAGGTCCCAGGACCCATGGCCTTGCCCTCACCTGACACGTTGCTGTGTGCATAAGAGCAGCTTCTCTTTGGGGTCTCTGGGCCAGTGTGACCTGAAGTTGTGCCCTGTGTCTCTTGAGTTGTCTGTTCTTCTCTAGGTGACTTGTGTAGACACACACGCACACACACACACACATACACACACACGTACGTTCACATCCACATGTTCCAAGGACCCTGCTTTTTATTTTCCATAGGCAGTAAAGCTTGTACAGAGGCCAGTGGGTTCTGTTGATGTACATTATCCTGTGTTCCTCTAGTCATCTGCTGCTGCTTCCAAACCATATCCAGGGTCTCCTGGGATGTAAGAGGTGGAAATGGGACCCACCTTTGGGCCTTGCTGAAGTGGGACTTCCTACTCTGTGGGTGGAGAGGCTGCCGAGCTTCAGAATTTAAGGTGGTTGTTCCTTTATTCTGGATCACATACAGCTTTCTTACTTCCGGTGACTCTAGATGAAGCAACTGGCATTCTTAGAATAGTGAGGGGAAGTCAGTGAAACCAGCGCAGAGGTCCTGCTTCCCAGCAGGATACTTTGAGCCAAGTAGGGTCTTCCATCTGTCCTCCTGGGCCCAAGAGGATTCCCACAGGGGAGCAGCGTACCCTGCATCAGAGTAAGAGGAAAGAAGAAATCTAGACTTGAAAGTAGATTCTGGGAGTAGGACTAAAGGCTCTGGAAACAGAACTGATCCTACCCTACATCCACTTGAAAATCTACGAGCAGTCAGAGCTGGAATAGGAGAAGGAATGCAGTGTTGGTGCCCAACTGTCTTTGGTCAGATTTTAAAGTGAGCAGCAGAGCTGCCTCTGCAGACTCATTCACATGCATACTCTGTTTCTGGTCTTTCTATTCAAGCCCTGACCCCGCCTTTGCCTCCTGGGAGGGTTACTCAGGTAGTTTCTTCAAAAGTCCGATGTGAGCTGCAACGTTTAAAAGTCTGCTCCTTAGTTTGGAACAGTTGAGGAGAGGTTTGTGAGTCAGCCCGTACAGATCTGGAGGGAGAGGTGCAACTTGGACCCCAGATAAGTTTTTGCTGCCTCTGAAAACCTCAGCCCACTCCACGTGGCATCATGTCTGCAATGGGGCCAATGACATTTTCAGAAGAGCCATTCCAGAGTGTTATGAATGATGGTGACCGTGTGGGGATTCATAGTGTAAGCTCATGTGAACATATGCCTTTCTGGTGCATTTGTTAAACAACAACAAAGCAAACCTGATTCTTGGATATTCTTGTAAATTGAACTTAATATTCCCACATTATTGATTGTTCTGTTGCATTCAGTGAAGAGTGATTTCCCCCTTCAGTGAGAATGTCTATCACATGTTCATTGTTTACAATTTTTTGCTGTATGTTATACAAGTAGAAATGTACTTTAAATATGCATATTTCTGGACAATTTAGATTATGTATCTTCTATTGTCTTGCTTTATGTGGAGAAGAGCCTTCCTGGGCCTGGAGGGCCAGTGAGCGTGGGTTTTCTCTTACTGACTTTCACTGAATTTTATGCCAGGCGCAGGGCTGGCGATTTGATGGTGAAATGACTTATAAAACAGGTCCACCTAATAAAAACACTGCATAGTTTACTTGGATGGCACTATGCCCATGTTTGTATGATTAAGTTATATTGTGTGTGTAAAAAATAAAAGAAAGGGAAATATGCAAGACTTGGTGATTTTATTTTTGCATGTGAAGAAGTCCAAAAGGGTGTTTTGTGTAGCACTCTGTTTCCTTTGGAGGTCCTGGAGGCCTGAGAAAATTTCTATATTTGGCAGGAATTTGAGTGTGGGTTGAAGTTCAAGGGGTGAGCATAAGGCTACACCCCAACCCCTGCCCAGGAAGCTGGACAGCAGCTTCATATGCAGAGTGGAGCTCAGACTGGCTGGCACCAGGCGTGTCCTTCTGTTTGTGTAGTCCAGTTCACAGGTGTGCAGACAAGACTGTTAAATGTGGCAACAAGGAAGGAGACACTCTGAGACGTGAGAGAGTATCATGATGGGCTGTGGCTGGGATGAACTAAGGTAACAGCAGACCTACCTGTGTGCGGATGCATTTTTACAAGTAGATCAGGCTTGAGAGCATGTGTATGGGAACAAATCTTTCTTCTCTCATACATTCTCTGAACACACTTTGAGCAGTGGGAAGCCTTACTTTTGGCTTAAAAATGATGGGAGATGAATGTGGTTTATTTATGGTCTGTGAGGTGAGCTGCCGGATTCATTCATTTTACACATAGTTTGAACACTTGGTATATACCAGGCACTGTAGTAGGAACTGGGGAGACAGAGGGTACAGAGATTGTCCCCCTACATGGAATTTACACATTGGCTGGGGAGGCAGATAATAGAAAAATAAATCGTGAAGTACAGTGAAGAAGAGAGTGATAGGGAATGACTATTACTGATAGGATGGAGAGATGAAGGGAAAAGGAGTTCTGGTCAGAGGACCCAGTAAGTGCAAAGGCTTGGGGTGGGAACAGACTTGGTGCTGAGGAACAGCAAGGTGATTGTCATGTGCTCTGGTGTAAGCCAGGTACATGGGTGGGTGGTCACTATGTCCTGGGTTGTCTCCAGGAAAAGGGGAGGTTACAGGTCTCCTGCCACACCTGGGAGAGGGTGGAGCTGAGCAGGGAGGAGGAGAAGCTGGAGAGCAGACTGAAGAAGGAGGAAGAAGGATGGAGAGCAAGGAGACCTGGAGGAGGCACATGGAACCGAAAAACTTGTGAAGAAACTGTGCTTCTTGGTCCTGGACTGGTTGAAACAGATGTGGGTGAAAGACCGTGAGGAGGTTAGCAACGGCAGCTTTTATCTTGACTATGATTTTGCTCTTTTCCTTCCAGACTTGGCTATTTCTGCCTCTTTCCTGTGGGTCCCCACCAAGACGTGCCTTAGACTTGTAGCAGGCTTTTGGGCCAGCCCTGCTAGGCTGGCATTTACCCACAAGGGGATGGCTAACTTCAGGTGTTTGATTTGGAAACTATTTTCCTTGTCTTATCTTTGTTGCATACTAATTGCATTGAAGTTCCTTTCCATTAAAGGTCTTATGCACTAGAGTATGTTTTGCCTTGATGCAGCAGATGGCAGAACCTATTTAGAATGGGCAGGTTTGGGAGTTCTGGGGTGCTGCTCTCTCTACCCTGGAACAACTGTACTTTTATTTTAATTGTTTTGATTCCCATTGTTCTCTTCAAAGGGAGGGAAAATCTGCATAAGTTTCAATAAACTTTACCTAGCAGCATTTGCTGTACAATTGGAACATTTAAATTGTCTTATCTTGAATCATTGCTTTTTAAATATTATCCATCTCCCAAATACTGAGTCCACTACAAAGGATTAAGCATTCAGTCTTATTCTTGGACTTCCATCTTTATATTTTCTAGCACTTTCTAAACACATTGCTCAGATCTGTTGATATAAATATGAGAGAACAAATGTAGGTGGAGGCTAAGCAAATTCTCATTGTTAGCCTCTGAGAAATATGAAAGGAAAAGGCAGGCCCAGGAAATGAAGACACACCACATGGTGAGCGCCCCCAAGTCTGGGGAAAGCAGTGTTTCCCTCCAGCAGAGGCCAAGAGATGTGAAAGACACAGCAGTTCTTTGTGTTGGTCTCACCAGCTCTGTTCCTCACATATCACATACAGGCTATAGTCATTTTGGGACCATTCATATGGAGAATAGGATCTGCTTTCTGCCCTGGTTTTCTTCCAAACTGGGTCCACCGGAGGTGATGCCAGTGATGTTCTCACTTTGCAGCATCTCAGAGTGCATCCGCCCCCATGGGTACACCATCACCAGTCCACATCAGAATTTATTGCTCTTAGGTTTATGAATTTCAAAAGCACAGTTTCCAAGGATAATGCATACTTTACCCAGGACAGCTACATAATGGAAATCAGTACCAACAACACTTTGCCAAATCATTTTTTAATCTTGCCATATTTTGTCTCTTCTCACTTAAAATGAGAACATCTGATGAACTTTTCATGATATTTTCAGCATTAAATACCACCTTTAAAAAAGATATGAACCAAAAATATCCTTTGTCCTTCTCTTCCACTCTTGAGACTTTCAGCTCTTGATTCATTTTTGCTTGTAATCACTGGAGTTTCCTTGTTTCTGCACAGAAATCAGGTAAAACCTATGGCCTTTTCTTCAACACTGGAGCTGCTGCTTGGATTACAGGATCCTGTTACTCCGACCTGAATTCATTGCTTAGTAATGGTAGTTGTTGCATAGCTAAATCTTCAATTATAAGATTTTTATCTCCAGTAGTTACAACAATTTTTATAATCTAGAAACATTTCCAAAACATGTTTTTGGCATTGCAGGAATTTTTTTATCAAAAAGAAATTTATGAAGAAATATTTAAAGTGTCATATTTTTGACTGAAAAACTAAATTTTGGGATGTCAAATCTCAGTGCATTTTTGTTAGCAATAGAACTTAGAAAAGTTCTCATTTATACAAGTATTTGTAACAATGTTCAGACATTTTGTTGCTTCTCTGTCTGTATTATTTATATACAACAGTTAGTAAACATACATTGAATGAATGGATGAATGAAACAGCAAGCATTTGTGATACTTGGGGTACTCTTCCATAATTTGAATTTCCAGTTGGCAATCTCAAAGAATGATGATGAAGGGATAAGTGTCAACCAGGTAGGAGCTCTCTTAGCTCTTTTGTATCTCAAGTCTTTTGTCAAGAACTTTGGTGAAGGCAATGAAAAAATATGCTTGTAAAATTTGCAGATGACAGGAGACTAGAAAGAATTGTTCAGTCATTTGCTAATACAATAAAAATTTACAAAGATCACAGCATTAAAATATGATGAACCAATAACAGATTAACACATGGTTAAATAATTATAGTACATCCTTATGATGAAATATGCAGCTGTCACAAATGATGTTTCAGAAGAGTATTTCATGTCCTGGAAAAATGCTTGTGATATATTTTTTAAGATTTATTTATTTATTTGTTTGTTTGTTTATTTATACAAGCAGTGGGTACAGTCAGAAGCGCGGGAGGGTGAGAGAATTCACCAGAGCCAGAGCGGAGAGCAGAGCAGGCAGAAGGGAGCAGCCGGGGATCGAACCAGTGCTGCAGAGGCTGCGGGCAGCTTCGCAACCCAGCGCTCAACCCTGCGCCACCAGGGAGGCCCACTTGTGATATATTTTTAAGTGAAAAAAAAGTAGGTCATAAAACTATGAAGAGGGTTATCCTTTTTGTTAAAAATCTAAAGATCAAAGACAATAAAGATGTATATGCAACAGAATGTTGATAGTGACAGCCTTTCAGTGATAGCGCTAGATGTGATTCTTAGTATATATTTTGTTTGTTTGTTTTTGAAGTAACATTCGTTTATACCACTGTACATGATTTAGGGGAATAGGCTCACACTTTTTTTTAGCTATATGTGAGCTCTGGCCCCTACCATCCAAGCACCCATGGCCTTTTACTAGGTCATTGGGCCCCCTCATCCTTTTATTCCCACCCTGGCCCTCCCTCACTTTTGAGCAGCCTCAGTTATATAGTCATATATTCGGGGTTTTTTTTTTTATGGTCTAGTTTTGTCAGTTTCTTTTTTTTTCCCTTAAACTGCATTCCACATATGAGTGAGGTCATCTGGAATCTTTCTCCTTTTGACATATTTCACTTAGTATAATTCCCTCCAGTTCCATCCATGTTGTTCATCTCTTTTTTTATAATAGCGGAGTAGTATTCCTTTGTGTAGATGTCACTTCTTTTGAATTCACTGCAGTGTTGATGAGGATTTAGGTTGTTGACATAACTTGACTATTGCAAATAGTGCTGCAGTAAGCATAGGAGTGCATATATCCCTTTGAGTTAGTTTTTATATTCTTCGGGTAGATACCTAGATGTGGAATTTGCTGGATCATTTCTGCGTGTCTTCTTAGAGAAGTGCCTATTTAGCTCCTCTGCCCTTTTTTAAAAAAAAATTGGGCGGTTTGTTTTCTTTTTGAGTTGTAGGACTTCTTTGTAGATCTTGGTTATTAACCCCTTGTCAAATTTATCATATGGAAAAGTTCTTTCCCACTCAGGAGGGTGTCTTTTGTTTTAATGATAGTTTCTTGCACAGCTTCCTAGCTTGATATAGTACCATTCATTTATTTTTGCTTGTTTATCTTTTTTTTAATAAATTTTATTTTTATATTCCCCATACAATTGCAATCCCTTTATTTTGACCCCATTCCCTCCCCTCCCCACGCCCCAACCCCATAGAGTGTCTCTGGTTCATAGTTGTTTGTTGATTTTGATATATTCTTATAGTTATTCTTCTTCCTGGTCCCTTATTTAAGTTTTCTAGATTCCTGCTATGAGTGTGACCATCCGATATTTTTCTTTTTCTTTCTGGCTTATTTCGCTGAGCATAATCCCTTCCAGTGCCATCCATGTTGCTGCAAATTGCATGTGTTTATCTGTTTTGAATGCTGAGTAATATTCCATGGTGTATATGTACCACATCTTCTTGATCCAGTCATCTATTTTTGGGCATTTGGGTTGTTTCCAAAGCTTAGCTATTGTAAACAGTGGTGCTATAAACATAGGGATGCAGGTGCTCTTTGGAATTGATATATCTGTGTCCTTTGGGTAAATACTTAGGAGTGGAATTGCTGGATCATATGGAAGCTCTATGTTTAGTAGGTCCAGAAATCTCCACACAGCTCTCCTTAGTGGTTTGACTAGTTTGCACTCCCACCAACAGTGCAAGAAAGTTCCTTTTTCTCCACATCCTCGCCAACATTTGTTGTTGCTATTTTTTTTAATATGTGCCATTCTCACTGGTGTAAGATGGTATCTCATAGTAGTTTTGATTTGCATTTCCCTGATTACAAGTGATGTTGAACATTTTTTCATATGCCTGTTGGCCATTTCAATTTCCTCTTCAGAGAAGTTTCTTTTTAGCTCTTCTGCCCATTTTTTTGACTGGGTTGTTTTCTTTGTTGTTGTTGAGTCTCATCAGCTCTTTGCAGATTTTTGTGATCAGTCCGTTATCATTAGTGTTGTGTGCAAAAATGTTCTCCCAGTTGGTGGGGTTTCTCTTTATTTTTGTTATTGTCTCTTGTGCTGTGCAGAAGCTCTTTAATTTGATGTAGTCCCAGCTGTTTATCTTTGCCTTCACTATCACTGCTTTGGGTGATGTGTCTGTAAAGATGTCTTTGATGTGAATATCACGTAGTGTTTTGCCTATATTTCCTTCTATGTATTTTATGGTTTCAGGTCTTATGTCTAGTTCTTTAATCCATTTTGAGTTGATTTTTGTGTCTGGTGTGAGGTAGTGGTCAAGCTTCATTCTTTTGCATGTAGCGACCCAGTTTTCCCAGCACCATTTATTGAACACACTTTCTTTGCTCCAATGCATAGTCTTTGCTCCTTTGTCAAAGATTAGTTGACCATAAATCTGTGGGTTTATTTCTGGATTTTCTATTTGATTCCATTGGTCTGTGTGTCTGTTCTGGTTCCAATACCATGCAGTTTTGATGATTATGGCTTTGTAGTATAGTTTGAAGTCTGGGCGTGTGATGCCTCCATTCCCTTCTTTTTTTTTTTCAGGAGAGCTTTGGCTATTTGGGGTTTTTGGTGATTCCATATGAATTTCATCAATAATTGTTCTATTTCTTTGAAGAATGACATTGAAATTTTGATTGGAATAGCATTGAATCTGTATATTGCTTTTGGTAGGATGGCCATTTTAATAATGTTTATTCTCCCAATCCATGAGCAGGGGATGTCTTTCCATTTGTTTGTGTCTTCTTCTATTTCTTTTAACAGTGTTTTATAGTTTTCTTTGTATAGGTCCTTTACCTCTTTTGTTAGATTTATTCCCAAGTATTTGATTTTTTTTTGTTTCGATAATAAAAGGGATGGTTTTTTTGATTTCTTCTTCTTCAGATTTATTTTTTTTATATAGGAAGGCTACTGATTTTTGCGTGTTGATTTTGTATCCTGCCACTGTACTGAACTGATTGATGAGTTGAATTAGTTTTTCTATGGAGTTTTGGGGTTCTCTATGTATATTATCATATCCTCTGCAAACAGTGATAGTTTGACTTCTTCTTTTCCTATTTGGATTCCTTGAATGTCTTTCTCTTGTCTTATTGCTCTGACTAGGACTTCCAGTATTATATTGAAAAGCAGTGGTGAGAGTGAACATCCTTGTCTTGTTCCAGATCTTAATGGAAATGCTTTCAACTTTTCACCATTGAGAATGATATTGGCTGTGGGCTTGTCACATATGACCTTTATGATGTTGCGGTATGTTCCTTGTATCCCAAGAATTTCAAGGGCTTTTATCATGAATTGGTGTTGCACTTTGTCAAAAGCTTTCTCAGAATCGATTGATATTATCCTATGGTTTTTATATTTCTTTTTGTTGATGTGTTGGATAGCGTTCATTGATTTTCGGATGTTGAACCATCCTTGTGTCCCTGGCATGAATCCTATTTGTTCGTGGTGAATTATCTTATGGATACATTGTTGGATTCTGATAGCTACAATTTTGTTGAGGATTTTTGCATCAGTGTTCATTAGGAAGATTGGCCTGTAGTTTTCCTTTTTTGTGTTGTCCTTTTTCGTTTTTGGTATTAGTGTAATGTTGGCTTCATAGAATTTGTTTGGTATTGTCCCTTCCTTCTCAATTTTTTGGAAGAGTTTGTGAAGGATAGGCACTAATCTGTCTCTGAATGTTTGGTGGAATTCATTTGTAAATCCATCAGGTCCTGGGCTTTTGTTTTTGGGGAGGTTTTTGATTACCATTTCAATTTTGCTGCTTGTAATTGGTCTGTTTAGGTGTTCTATTTCTTCTTTATCTAGCTTTGGGTGATTGTAGAGTTGTAGGAATTTGTCCATCTCCTCTAGATTGTTGAACTTGTTTCCATATAACTGTTCATAGTGTTACCTATTATTCTTTTGATTTGTGCTGTGTCTGTTGTGATTTCTCCTCTTTCATTTATGATCCTGTTTATTTGTGCTTTCTTCCATATTTTCTTTATGAACCTGGCTAGGGGTTTGTCTATTTTATTTATTTTTTCGAAGAACCAGCTCTTGGTTTCATTGATCTTTTGGATTGTTTTTTTAGTTTCAATTTCATTTATTTCTGCTTTGGTTTCTATTATTTCTTTTATTCTACTGGTTTTGGGTTTTTTTTGGTTGTTCTTTTTCTAGATCTTTGAGCTTCGAGATTACGTTGTTTCTTTGAGTTCTTTCTTGTTTCTTGATGTGAGCCTCTATTGCTATGTATTTTCCTCTTATTACTGCTTTTGCTGCATCCCATACATTTAGGAAATTGGTATCCTCAATGTCATTCAATTTAGAATTTTTTAATTTCTTCTTTGATCTCCTCATTAGTCCAGTGATCTTCCAGTAGTGTGGTTTTCAATCTCCATGAAGTGGGAGAGATCCTTGCCTTCTTTTTATGGTTTATTTCTAGCTTGATGCCTTCATGGTCAGAAAAGATGGTTGGTATGATTTCAATCTTGGTGTATCGGTTGATGTTTGTCTTGTGTCCCAGTATGCAATTGATCCTGGAGAATGATCTGTGTGCGCTTGAGAAAAATGTGTACTCTGTTTTTTTGGGGGTTTAGTGTTCTATAGATGTCTGTTAAGCTCAAGCGCTCTAGGTCCTTATTTATAGCTTTAGTGTCTTTACTTATTTTTTGTCTTGTTGATCTATCCATTGTTGATAGTGGTGTGTTGAAGTCTTCCACTACATATGTGTTTTCTCTGATGTCTGTTTTCAGAGATGACAATCGTTGTCTGATACATTTTGGTGCTCCTTCGTTTGGTGAATATATGTTAATGAGTGTTATTTCTTCTTGAAGTATTGTCCACTTGATCATAATGTAGTGACCATTGGGGTCTCTTTTTACCTTTTTCTTTTTGAGTTTGAAATCTGTTTTTTTTTTAATAATAAATTTTATTTTTATATTCCCCATACAATTGCAACCCCCCCATTTTAACCCCAATCCATCCCCTCCTGCCCCCCACACCCCAAAAAGTGTCTCTGGTTCATAGTTTTTTTTTATTTTGATTTCACTTTCCATAGTTATTCATTTTCCTGGTCCCTTATTTAAGTTTTCTAGATTCCTGCTATGAGTGATACCACCCAGTATTTTTTTCTTTTTCTTTCTGGCTTATTTCGCTGAGAATGATCCCTTCCAGCTCCATCCATGTTGCTGCAAATTGCATGTGTTTATCTTTTTTGAATGCTGAGTAATATTCCATGGTATATATGTACCACATCTTCTCCATCCAGTCATCTATTTTTGGGCATTTGGGCTGTTTCCGAAGCTTAGCTATTGTAAACAGTGCTGTTATAAACATAGGGGTGTAGGTGTTCTTTGGAATGGATGTTTCTCTGTCCTTTGGGTAAATACCTAGGAGTGGAATTGCTGGATCATATGGAAGCGCTATGTTTAGTAGGTCCAGAAATCTCCACACAGCTCTCCATAATGGTTGGACCAGTTTGCACTCCCACCAGCAGTGCAGGAGAGTTCCTTTTTCTCCACAGCCTCGCCAACATTTGCTATTTTTTTTAATATGTGCCATTCTGACTGGTGTAAGATGGTATCTCATGGTAGTTTTGATTTGCATTTCCCTGATGACAAGTGATGTTGAACATTTTTTCATATGCCTGTTGGCCATTTGCATTTCCTCTTCAGAGAAGTTTCTTTTTAGCTCTTCTGCCCATTTTTTCACTGGATTATTTTCTGTTTTATCTGATGTAAGCATCGATGTTCTTGCTTTCTTTTTTGGTCCATTTGCTTGTAGAATTGTTTTCCATCCTTTAACTTTAAGTCTATTTTTATCTTTTGTAGCTAAATGTGTTTACTGGAGACAGCAAAAGGTTGGGTTTTGTTTCTTAATCCAGCCTGCGACTCTGTGTCTTTTTATTGAAGAGTTTAGTCCATTTATATTTAGAGTTAATATTGATATGTTAGCATCTGTATTTGCCATTGTGTTTGTCTTTCCTTTGATTTTATTTATTTATTCTTTTAATAACTTTTTTTTTTGGCCTTCTTTCGTTGTTATTTGTCCCTCTGAGGTTCTGGCTTTTGGACTCCTTGTAGTATTTTTTGGAGTGGGGGTTTAGTCGTAATGAAATTCCAATGGTTCTGTTTGTCTGGGAAGGCCCTTATTCTTTCTTCATAGAGGAAGGAGAGCTTTGTGGGATAGAGTATTCTTGGTTGGCATCTGTTTTCTTGGAGTGTGTTGACTATGTCCGTACACTCTCTCCTTGCCCGTAGTGTTTCTTCGAGAAGTCTGATATCAGCCTGATTGGTTTTCCTTTGAGTGTTATCTGTTTCTTCCCTCTTGTCAGCTTCATTATTTTTTCCTTGTCCTGGATACTTGGGAGCTTTACTATTATGTGTTTTGCTGTATTTTTCCTTTTGTCGTGCAAGTTTGGTGTTCTTCTTGCTTCTTGTATATCAATTTTCAGCTCCTACTTCACGTTTGGGAAGTTCTCTTCAATTATCTCCTTGAATATTTTCTCTGTTCCTACATCTTTCTCCTCTCCTTCTGGGATTCCTTTAACTCTTATATTTCCTTTCTTCATGGTGTCAGATAGTTCCTGAAGTCTTTCTTTGGACTTTTTCCTTCGTAGTTCTCTTTCCTTTTCTGTTTTGTTTCTTTTTATTTCTGTGTCTTCAAGAGTGCTTATTCGTTCTTCCATTTCATCTATTCTGCTTTCATTTCCCAGAGTCCCAGAGTCATTTTCCCAGAGTCCTTTAGTACCTCCACTAATTCTTTGATCTCCTGCCTTTCTTTTACATCTTGATCTCCTGAATTTCTTTTACATCTCCTGCATTCTTTGATCTCCTGCATTTCCCTCTTAAGGGACTCAATTTTATTCTTCTGATCATTGATTATTTTTTCCTTATCATTGTTTTCCTTTATGACTTCTGTCATTTTTTTAATCATGGCAATTTTCAATTCTCTTTCTGAAAGGCTCAGAAGTTCTTGCAAGTTACTGTTGTTGCAATCTGGGGGGTAGTTTTCTTTTTGTTGTGTGCTTTTTTCCTGAGGAGTTGCTAGGTTGCGTGTGGTTCTTCTTCCCTACTGTCTGTTTTCTAATTTGCCGTATGCATTAGGACACTGTGTTGCTTGGACTGGCCGGCATCTTGGGTGAACTTCTCCACTCCCCTCTGGCTCCTCCAGGAGCCATCTGTCGGTTTCAATCAGTCTTTACTGAAGAAATGTCCCTGTTCTAAAATGGCGATGCGGGACACACTCCCTGTGTGCCTGGTCTGCCCCGGTGGTGGGTTCCTGCTCCCCTTCTGGGCTTGAACTGCAGGCCAGAAGGGGCCTGGCATGGGCAAACTTCCCAGCTCAAGTCTGGCTCCTCCGGAAGCCTTCTGCTGGTTTCAGGCAGTCTTTACTGAAGAAATGTCCCTGTTCTAAAATGGCGATGCGGGGTACTCCCTGCGTGCCTGGTCTGCCCCAGTGGTGGGTTCCTGCTCCCTCTCTGAGCTTGGACTGCAGGCCAGAAGGGGCCTGGCATGGGCAAACTCCCAGCTCACCTCTAGCTCCTCCGGGAGCCTTCTGCTGGTTTCAGGCAGTCTTTACTGGAGAAATGTCCCTGTTCTAAAATGGTGATGCTGGACGCACTCCCTGCACGCCCGGTCTCGGGCACACTCTTCTGTGCGCCCGGTCTGCCCCGGCCCTGGTTGCCCGCTCCCCCTCTGGGCTTGTATTGCTGGTCAGGAGGGGCCTGGCATGGGCGAACTTTCCAGCTCACCACTGGCTCCTCTGGGAGCCTTCTGCTGTTTTCAAGCAGTCTTTTCTGAAGAAAGGTCCCTGTTCTATGGGGTGTTGGTGATTTTTTTTCTGGTCACTAGGCGCCAGAGATCTCTCCTAGTGTCCTTGGGGAGCTATTTTTTTTCACCCCATGGGATGGGGAACATACTGGGAGTGGTGGGAAAGGCCTCAACGGCTTTGGGGTGCTCTGTCTACCTTGTGCCCCACCGTCGTGGGGAACTCACGCCTCGATTTTCGTGCTCTGGGTCTCAGTTGAAAGCCCTTAGGTCCAGCATGTGGACTGTAGCCCAGTTCAGTGTCCGCAAAAATGGCGCCTTTTGCACCCTGCTCCCGTGCCCGGGCACCTGGTTTCTGATTACTCAGTGAGGGACATTCACCTCAGTGAGGGCCCCTGCGCATCTCTCCACAAGCCTAGGTCGCAGGCGTGTGGCCCTTGCAGCCGCCATCCACGTTTGCTTTTCAAGCGAGCTGCTTTTCTGTGCAGGCTTACCGGCTTGCCCGGGGGTTTATGTAGGTCTCCGGGAGTCTTTGTTTTTCTCTAATGGCACCTGGAGCCGTTCGCGCTCCTCCGCAGGTAATCCTGCAGGGTTCTCCACAGCTCCAGTTCACGGGGTGTGGTGGCTGAAACAGTTCCTTTCCACTCTCAGTCCTGCTTGATGCGTAGTTTTTTCTTGTTGGTTCTTTTAGTTTTTTTGTTTTTTCCTCCTTCCTGTTGGTCGGAGAGTGCCGACTTTGTGGGTGGGGTTGGGTAGCAGGGTTCTGAGATTTCTTCCCTTCTAATCATCTTTTATGGCAACTTTCTTCTTCGGGTAGTTTGCTGGAGTCGTCCGTTTATCTTCCGTGTCCCAGTTCTCACTGGACCTGCCGCTTTTCCTCCCTATTAACTTTTTTTAATGGGAGATCTTAACTCGCAGTGTTTCCTCACCGCCATGTTGATCCACCCCCTCCTTCGGGAAGTTCTATTTTTGCTTGTTTTTCTTGCCACTGGATTCAAATCCCCAAAGACATTCTTGAAGCCAGTGCCATGGAGTGTTTTGCCTGTGTTTTCCTCTATGTATTTTGTGGTTTCCAATCTTACCTCCAACTCTTTAATCCATTTTGAGTTAATTTTTGTGTACGCTGTGAGGAGATAGTGGTCTAGTTTCATTCTTTTGCATGTGGCTGTCCGATTTTCCCAGCACCATTTGTTGAAGAGGAACGTTACTTTCTTCATAGTATACGCTTGGCCCTTTTGTTGTAGATTAACTGTCCTTGTAAATGTGGATTTATTTCTGGGCTCAATTTTATCCCATTGGTCTATTTGCCTGTTTTTCTTCCAGTACCATACTGTTTTTTATTACTATAGACTTTTGGTATAGTTTTTTTTTTTTTTTTTTTTAGAAATTTATTTATTTATTTATATAAGCACTGGGTACAGTCTGAAGTACAGGAGGGTGAGAGAATTCACCAGAGCCAGAGTGGGGAACAGAACAAGCAGACTGATGAAATACACTGCTGAGGGGAGCAGCAGGTCAGACAGGAGAGGTCTGTCAAGCCATGTGGGACCCTCGCTGGCAGCCAGGGATTGAACCTGTGCTGCAGAGACTCAGGGCAGCTTCGCAGCCCAGTGCTCAACCGCTGAGACACCAGGGGAGGCAGCGGTATCGTTTTAAGTTTCAGAGCATGATACCTCCGTTCTTTTTCTGTTTTTATGAAGATTGATTTGCCAATTCAGGGTAATATGTGGTTCCATAACAAATTCAATAATGTTTTCTCTAGTTCTTTGAAGCATTTCAGGGTCTCCCAGGTGGCGCAGGTGGTTGAGCGCAGCACTGTGAAGCTGTCTGCAGCCTCTGCAGTGCGGGTTCTATCCTGGCTGGCAGGGGAGATACCCACAATGTGCGGCAGACCTCTTCTGTCACATCCACTGCTCCCCTCAGCAGTGTATTTCATCAGTCTGCCTGTTTTGTTCCCCACTCTGTGTCTGGTGAGTCCTCTCACCCTCCTGCACATGTGGTCTGTACCCTGGCTCTTATATAAATAAATATTAAAAAAAAAGAATTCCAGTGAAATTTTGATAGGGATTACATTTAATCAGTATATAATTGGTATATTATTTTGGGTATGTTAACAATATTAATTCTTACAATCAACAATTGTAACTACTTTTCCATTACCTGTGTTTCCTATTTATTTTAATAATGTCTTACAGTTTTCAATGAACAGATCTTTCACCTCTTTTGTTAGGTTTATTCCTAGTTATGTAATACATTTGATGCCCTGTAAATAGATTGCTTTCTTGATTTCTTTCTTTTCTAGTTTATTATTTGCATATAGGAATGCAACAAACTTGTTTGTTGGTATTATAGTCTGCTGTACTGATTTATTGTTTTATTATATGATTGTTTTTAGTAGATTTTTAGTGGAGTCCTGAGAGTTTTTTAATGTATATTATCATGTCATCAGCAAATAGTAATAGTTTTACTTTTTTTCCAACTTGGATTCCTTATAGATCTTTTTCTTGCCTAATTGCTCTGGCTAGAACTTCCAATACTATTGAGTTGTTGGAAAAGCTATGATGTATTTTTTCTATTTTTCAAGCAAAAATGCATGATGACTTTTCCAACAACCTCAGCATGTTGAACCACAGTGGTGAGAATGGCTATCTTTATTGTGTACCTGATATTACAGGAACAGTTTTCAGTTTCTTACCATGGAGTATGATGCTAGCTATGGGTTTGGCATCTATGGCCTTTTATTGAGGTGTGTTCCTTCTATTTCCATTTTACTGTGAGTTTTTATCATAAATGGATGCTGAATCTTGTCAAATGCCTTCTCTGCATCTATTGATATGATCACATAATTTTTGTCTTTCCTCTTGTTGATGTGGGTAATCTCATTGATTCATTTGCTTATTTTGAACTTCCTTGCATTCCTGGAATAAATCCCACTTGGTCATGATGTGTAATTTTTAAAAATGTATCATTGCATTTGTTATGAAAGGATTTTATTGAGGGTTTTTGCCTATGTGTTCATCAAGGATACTGGTCTGTAGTTTTCTTTTTTTGGTGATGTCCTTATCTACTCTGACACCTTTTTTGTTTGTTTGTTTTTTTGTTTGTTTGTTTGTTTTAAAGATGTATCCACCTATGCATACAAGATCTGGGGCACAGGGCAGAGGCATGTGTTAGGGGTATGTGTGGGAGAGGATTCACCAGAGACAGAGTGGGGTATAGAACAAGCAGACTGACTGAAATGCACTGCTGAGGGGAGCAGCAGGCGAGGCAAGAGAAGTCTGCTGTGCCATGTGGGTCACCTCTCTGGCCGGCTGGGGATCGAACTCATGCCGCAGAGACTGTGGATAGATTCATAGAGGTGCCAGTGAGGCCCCTGACACCCTTTTTTTGGTATCAGAGTAATATTGGCCTCATAAAATGTGTTTGTGTGTCCTTTTTTTACTCAATTTTTTTGAAGTTTGCAACGGATGATGATGATGATGATGATGATGATGATGATGATGATGACGATGACTGAGGCCAATAATCATTAATAAAATAAATCTATTTTACCAATAGATTTACTCAAAAGATCCTTTGTCCCCAGTCTTTTGGGTTTTGGGGGAAGACTTTTGATTACATTTGATTTCAATTTCCTTACTTGTAATTCATGTGTTCAGGTTTTCTGCTTCTTTCTGATTCAGTCTGAGAAGGTTGCATGCTTCAAAGAATTTATCTGTTCCTTATAGATTTTTCAATTTGTTGGCATAAAGAAATTCATTGTAGTCTCTTATGATCCTCTATACTTTTGTGGTGCCTGTAGTAACTTTGCTTTCATTTCTATTTCTATTAGAGTTTTCTGCCTTTTTTTTTCTCAGTGAATCTTGCTAGAGCTTTTTCTATTGTTTTTAATTTTTTCAAAGAACCATTGTTTGGTTTCATTGATCTTTTGAGCTGTGTTTTTTACTTCAATTACAATTTATTTACATTTATTTTTTGTTATTTTCTTCCTCCTAATGACTTTTGGTTACATTTGTTCTTCTTTTCTTAGTTCCTGAAGGTGTAATGTTAGATTATTTATTTGCACTCTTTCTTGTTTCTTGATGTGGGCCTGTACTGATATGTATCTTCCTCTTAGTATTGCTTTTGCTGTATCCTGTTTGTGCGGGTAGGTCACACTTTCATTTTCATTTGTCTCCAGGTATTTTTTAATTTCTTCTGTGATTTCCTCAACCCAATAGTCACATAGTACTGTGTTGTTTACTCTCTACCAATTAGAAGGTTTTCCTGCTTTTTTTGTGATTGATTTCTCATTTGATACATTGTGATCAGAGAAGATACTTGATAATGATTTTAATTTCATGAATTTTTGTCACTTTTTTTGTGACCCAACATGTGGTTAATCCTAGAAAATGCCCCATATGTACTTGAGAAGAATGCACATAGGGTGCCGTGCCATATAAATATCTAGTAGGTTACCTAGTCTAATTCCTCAGTTAAGTCCTTGCTTCCTTGTTGATTTTCTGTCTGTTTTATATGTAGACTGATAGAAATGGGTTATTGAAGTCCCCTAACACTATTGTTTGGTCGAATGTCTGTTTTTAGGTTAGGTTTGTTAGTTATCTTGTATATACCAATGTAAACTTGTTTGGTTTATATATAGATTACTGCTATATCTTCCTGATGTATTGATTATTACATAATATGCATCTCAGTTTCTTGTTAATTTGTTTTTAAACTGGAAATTTATTTTATCTGATTTAAGCAGTTTCCCATTTTTTGTAGGAATCTTTTCCAGCCATTTATTTTGAAGCTATATTTATCTTTTGAGCTCAGAAGGGTCTCCTGGAAACAAAAGAAAATTAGGTTTTGTTTTTGGCTCCAACCACCCACTCTGTGCCTTAGTGGTAAGTTCAGTCCATGTACATTTAGAGTAATTATTGATATATGGACATTTGCTACTGCTATTTTGTCTGTAGTTTTCAAGTTCTATATATCTTCTTATTTATTTTTGGGGGGTGTTTTTATTTTCACTTAGATTTAGATAGAAATGCTCCTTTCAACAGTCCTTCAGCTTTTCTTTGTATGGTAAGGCATGTATTTCTCCCTTAGTATCTGAAATGGTCTTAAAGCATATATTGTTTTTGGTTGGCAGTTTTTGATCCCTGAGTATTTTGAATACATCATTCTCTCCATGCCTGTGGGCTTTCTGCTGAAAAATATGATATGAAACTGATGAGAATACCATTATGCCTTACTTTTTTCCCCCCTTTTCCAATATTCTTTCCTTGTCTTGAATTCTTGTTTGTGTAACTAGATATTCTTTTAGTTTCATGGTATATTTAATTCCTTCCCCAGATGCAGGGAGTTTTCTTCTATTATTTCCTTGAATAGATTTTATTTCCCCCTTTCTCTTCTCCTTCTAGGATATCCATTATTCTGAGGTGGACTTTCTTAATGGTTTCAAATATGTCTTTAATGTCCTCTTGCTTTTTTAACATCTTGTTTCTCTTTCTTCCCCTGGGTCCTTAGTGCACTTTCATTTTCATGGTCGCTGATCCTTCCCTCCTTTTGAGCTGTTCTACTACCATGCATTTCTCTAGAGTTCTCGATCTCATTTCTTTCCTTTTTTTTTTTTTTTTTAAGATTTATTTCTTTATTTATACAAGAACCAGGGAACAGGCCAGATTTGCGGGAGGGTGAGAGGATTCACCAGAGACAGAGTGGGGAACAGGACAGGCAGACTGACAAAATACACTGCTAAGGGGAGCAGCAGGCGAGACAGGAGAGGTCTGCTGCACCATGTGGGACCCTCACCGCCAGCTGGGATCAAACCGGCACTGCAGAGGCTGTGGACAGCTTCACAGTGTGGCGCTCAACTGCCTGTGCCACCAGGGAGGCCCTCTTGATCTCATTTCTTGAGCTTGTTTCCTTCTGAATTTCTGTTATTGTCTTATTTGAAGCTTCAGTTTCTATATTCTGTTCCTGGATTTTATTTCTGAGCTAATTTATTTGTTTTCTGAGTTATCTTACATTTTCTTGAATTGCCTTTCTTATTTATATTACTTTTACTTGCCTTTCAAAATTTTCTTTTATCTCTTTAAGTTTCTTGATTATAGCAGTTCTGAACTCTTCATCTGGTAAGCAGAAATTATCCTTTTTTCTTTATTTTTTTAATAAAGTACCTTTTTGTTACATCCATGTTAATTTTTGAACAGTATAGGATTTCTCCCCTGAGGTGTGGTCACCACAGTTCCTCCACCACCAAAGTACCTGTAGTCCTGTGCTTCTCTCCCCTATTTTCACCCCTCCTACTCTTTCTTCTTCTTCCCTTCCCCTCCTGGGTGTCTCAGATATGTGGATCTACAAAGAGCTCACACAACTCAACAAAAACAAAACCAAAAGAACTAAATAGGTACTTCGCTACAGAAGATATGCAACTTTTTTCATTTTTATTCTGTAGAGTTACTCACATTTTATGTGTTATACTCTATTAATGTCCTTTATTTCCATATGTTTTATTTTTTGTCTGCCTATTTTGCTACCTGATGTCTCCCTGTTTTATTATTTTTAATATCTCTGGCATATAATTTTATGTCTGCATGTGTGTATTTATAGTTTTGCTGGCTTCTGTATATACTCACATCTTTTTGCAGTTGTGCTCACAGGGTGGGGAGGGACTTGGAGGTATCCAGTGGTTTGAGGTGATTTGGCTGTTGTTTGTCACACCCCTCATAGCTCTCCTTTCTGAGGTTTGAGATGACAGACAGTTCCTATTCTCTCATGGTGCCTCACAATGTGAGGACTGTTCCTGGAGTGGGAAGGGGCGTGCAGATTAGAATGCCTGCTCTGCCATTATCTTTATTGGGGAACCCAGTCTATGTGGATCACTCTAGCTCCCCTGAAAGTGTCCCCCTATTTCAAAGGCATATTTCTCAACACAGCCTCCACTTCTCTCTCCCCTATGACTGGCTGAATTGATCATCCTGCCACTGGTATCCCCCACTCCAGACCACAACCCAATTTTCCCTCTCCACCCACCTCCTGTTCAATGTATATGAGTCTCCCCAGTGCCAATCCTATGAAATATGTACTGGTCTCTGCTGGTAATGAATTCCATTCCTAACTCAGAGACTATCTGTCCAAATAGTATCCCTCTAGCTGGTTGCTCCCAAAGCTGCATCCTGCGGGGACCAGATTCCTCTGCTGGGGCCCATCACACTTGCTTCCCATGCAAGGCCTGCTCCACTGTTTGCCAGATCCTCCCAGGTATTGGCTTCTTCCAGGAATCTCTCCAGGGCTTGCTGGGTTCCATGAGGGACTACTACAGCTCTCAGGGACTCGCTGAGGTCTCCTAAGTTCTACTTGATGAAGGTTGCTTAGAATACCTGCACCAGAGCTTGCTGAAGTCTATGCTAATGTTTTGGAGGCCTATGTGGTGGGTCTGCTTCCAGCTTACCTCCAAGAGCTCTCTAAAATCTGCCTGATGGCCGTGGAGGCCTGCTATGCTGTTACAGTTCTGGGGTTTACTGTGTAATGTCCTTGCCAGTCCCACTCTGCTGTTCCCTGGCCCAGCAGGCCACTGAAGCTCACCTCTTGCACTGGCCCAGTGCTGACTTGGTCCCTCCCACTGCTTGCTGGGGTCGCACTCCTCTTGCCTCTATGCCTAGTGTCTGCTGCAAGCTTCTCATTTTCCATCAGGAGTTATTAGCTTTGTTCTGCTACAAATCTAGTTGTGAGTATGTGAAGGAGGTGAGCCCAAGTGTCTTCACTCTGTTGCCATCTTGCGCAGCCCCTTACCAAGGGCTGATTTTTACTTTCCTGTATTCACTATATTTTCCAGGTTTTTTTTTTTTTTTTTTTTAAAGATGTATTTATTTATTTATTTATACAAGCACTGGGTACAGTCAGAAGCACGGGAGGGTGAGAGAATTCACCAGAGCCAGAGCGGGGAGCAGAGCAGGCAGAAGGACTGAAGTACACTGCTGAGGGGAGCAGCGGGCGGCAGGAGAGGTCTGCGTGCCATGTGGGACCCTCCTCTGGTGGCCGGGGAGCAGCCGGGGATTGAACCGGCGTTGCAGAGGCTGTGGGCAGCTTCGCAACCCAGCGTTCAACCGCTGCGCCACCGGGGAGGCCCTTTTTTTTTCTTTTTTAGGTATCATGAAGATGTTTTATAAAGATAATGGGTCAGTAATAACTGTTCCTTTGTGATTAGAAAACCACTTGTTTATATGCTATTATAATAAGAGCTATTATTGTTTTATAATATTGTTAAAAAGAGTATATCTGAGAATGGAAACTAAAACTTCAATTTTTGCTAGGAGAAAAAACAATGTGTTGGCAGTTCTGCCACTACATAGCTACATGACCTTGGATGACTGCTTAACTTCTCTGGGCCCCAATTTCTCTGTGAAGTCATGAATTAAAATGATCTCTAAAACCCCTTTCTGATTTGAACTGTATGCTTTGATGCTTCTGTGTTTAGCTGTCTTTTGTTGCAGTATGTCTTACTGCTTTGCAGAAATCCCAACAAATTATATGTTCCAGTAGGACCTAGAGGTTAAACTAACAGAATTCAAATTGGGCCTAATATGTTTTACCTTGAAAGAAAGGGCATGGGAAGTCCATGGCCTTGAAACAGATTCTTTCTGTTGTTTGTAAATCCCCGAATGATAAAACAGTGGAAAGCACTGGAAGGAAAATGGTTGGTGAGAGGAAGCAAAATCATGTACACTTGGCCCCTAGCTAACCACACACAGATGCGTGTAAACAGAGGTGTCTGAGTCAAAATGAGCAAACTGAGTAGAGGCTAGAGATAGAGCTTTCTGATTTTTGTTATTTTGTTCATCCACATAAAGGAAAAATTCTTCTATTTTCCTGTCTATGCACTCCATGCACCCAGTCACCCAATATGTGGGTTTTTCCCACACCAGGTAATACTGCCACACCATCTGGGTGTTCTGCAATGTATTACTGTCTGCTCAGAGTTAGCATTGGGCTCCAGTGATTCGGGGCTCAGTCGTGTAAGATTGCTTGTGGCCACTAGGAAGACCAGCGTGTTACCTGTGCTTGTCGCCCAACTGGCTGTAAATTGGAGGCTCCCGTGGTGCTTCCCCAGGTTTGATTGGTTTGCTGGAGTGACTCACAGGACTCAGGGGAGCAAATTTCTTACTAGACTGACAGTTCATTTGAAAGAATGGATCTAAGGAGTAGCTAGATGGAGGTGCTGTGCAGGGCAGGATCTGGGGAAAGGGGCATGGGCCTTGGATTCTCTCTCTGGGAGGGCCACTCCCCAGGCACCTCCATATGTTCACCAACTCAGAAGCTCCCTGAACCCTCTTCAGGGACTTTATGGAAACTTCATTGCATCAGCATGACTGATGAAATTATTGGCCATTGGTGATTAAGTTACCCTCCAGCCCCCTCTCCTTCCCTAGTGATTGGGTGGAAATGGGAAAGGGCTGAACATTGCAGCACTTCCCTGCCCCCATTCTTAGGTTCTTTAAAGTAAGGACTAGTGAAAGGGACTGGCTATGAATACTAAGACATGTTTATGGCTTGCATCACTTTGGGAATTCCAAGGGTTTCAGGTACTCTGTGCCAGAAATGGGGATGAAGATCAAATATATATTTCTTATTATAAAATATAGTATCTCCACCCCACTCACACCCCCATGATCAGTGTAGCCTGGGAAATGACTTTTCCTTTTCCTTTTAGGTATATTTTACTAAAAGGTTAATGAAATAAAATCCTGCTGTTTCTTAATTAATGTTTATAGGGCTGGGAGATACCTCTACAGAAATCCTTTCTTGAGCATCTCTGATAAATGTTTTTTTTTTTTCTCTTTATTTATTAAACATTTTTTTTGTAACCTACTTCATTGGATTCCTCTCACCCTTGCTCTTAATCTCTACCCTCTTCCCCTCTGATAACCTCAGTTCTGTTGTCTAAGTCCAATGGTTTATCATTATTTTGTTTCATCTGTTAATTGCTTTGTTTCCTTATCTCCCTCATATAGGTGAGTTCATCTGATATCTTTCTCCTTCTAACTTATTTCATTTAGCATAATCTCCTTGAGTTACTTCCATTTTGCTGCAAATGGCAAAATTTCATCTTTTCTTATAGCCAAATAGTATTGCATTGTGTATATATACCACATTTTCTTTATCCAGCCATCTGTCAATGAGAACTGATATTGTTTGCATATCTTTTTTTTGTATATAGTGCTGCTGTAAACATAGTGGTGCATATGTCTTTTCAGTTAATGATTCCCTATTTCCCAGAAGTTGGATTACTAGATTATAAGGTAGTTCTATTTTTTTTTTTTTTTGGTGTGTCCTCCAAACTGTTTTCCCAAATGTTTGGACCAATTTTATATTCACACCAATAGTGTATGAGGGTTTCTTTCTCTCCATACCTTCACCAACACTTGCTTTTACCAGTCTATGTCCATTTACGGAATTGTCTATTCAGATCTTCTACCCATTTTTTGGGTGATTTATTTTTGTTGTTGTTAAATTGTATGAATTCTTTATATACCTTCATATTAACCCATTATTGGATATATGATGTGTAAATATCTAGTTTTCTAATTCTATATACTGTCATTTCATTTTGTGGATATTTTCTTTTATTGTGTAGACACTATTTAATTTAATGTAGTCCTCTTATTTATTTTTGCTTTTGTTTCTCTTGCAGTGAGAGAAACAATCTCACTGCAAAGTCATCTCTAAGACTGAGGTTGTAACTTACCACCTATGATTTCTTTCATGTATTTTCTGGTCTTTAATCCATTTTGAATTACTTTTGCATATGAGTTAGAGAGTAATCCAGTTTCATTCTTTTGCTTGTGGCTGCCCAGTTTTTCCAGCACTATTTTTTGAAGAGTCTTTTTCTGATGCCATTGTATGGCATTGTATGGCCATGGCTTCTTGTAATATATCAACTGTCAATATATGTTTGG